>NW_028322235.1:11675000-11917500 GCF_059928025.1 Delphinapterus leucas
CCACAGAATGGTGCACCGTGTGACCGGGAAACGTTTACAAATGCATCTCAGTTTTGTCCCCTTTTACTCGGGTTCAGAATTCCAGACCCTTTACTAACACTCTCCCCACTAGGAGAGTCAGTGCCTTTAACCTGCTGTTTGGCACAGTTTGCAATTTCTGTGCAAGATGAACAGGAATAGGGAGAACCAATGAGAGACTAGCTGTAGGTGTCTGCACGGGCAAATTTAACGCTCATTTCCCACCAGGAAGAGGAATTAACCAAAGGCTCAGCATGCCGTGCCGGAACCAGATTAGGGCCTGAAGCAATCCTGCGGGTTTGTGGCCAGCTCAAAAGAAAGCGATTTGAAGAAAGGAGCTCAGGGTCACTCTAATACACAAACCTGCAGAGTTATAAATGACAACTATCGTCCAAAAATATATTGAAGGAAGGCTGGAAGAGGACTTGAAAGCGGGGCAGAATTGCAGGAAAACGATTTCAGGGGGTAGACTGGAATTGCATTTAAAGCATAGGAAAAGAGGCAGAACGTCGACAATGATGCACTTCGATAAAAAGGGCGTATGCGTTTTTTCCTGAGTATATTCAGGAAAAAACACATACGCCCTTTTTGGCCAACCGAGCAAGCATATTAAAGAAATCTGCAATACAATGAAGTCTCACTGCCCCTGGTCAAAAGGGCCATCTGAAAAAAGTGTAAAATCCAGAAATGCAGCACAGGCCGTGGAGAACAGGGAGCCTTGTTATGCTGATGGGTGGGATATAAATTGCCAAAAGCCACTCTGGAGAAGTGTATGGTGTTTCCTGAAACACCTAAAAAACAAAGCAATGGAGCTTACGGCACTTCCACTTATGGTCCTATAGCTTAGGGAAATTAAAATCAAAAACACACAGCCACCCCAAAGTTTCAGACGGCTCTGTTTACAAGAACCTCGTCTACGGTACAAGTTAAATATCCAAAAAAGCGAAAAATGGATAAAGAAGTTGTGGTACGTACGTACAATGGAATATCACTCACCAATGAAATCTATATCATCAGGCCCGTCGTGGCATAAGGAGTGGTTTCAGGTACAATGATTCTAAGTGAAATAAGTCACACAGAAAATGAAACATCATAAGATATCAATAATACACGGAATGTAATTTTGGCTACACATGAACTGAATTACAAAACAGAACAGGTTCTCAAATTTAGAAAACCAACTTATGTTTGCTTAAGGGGAAAGGTGAGTTGGGGTGCTGCATAAAACCAGAGATAGAAATTAGCACAGATACCATTCCATACGTCAAATATGTAATAGTCAAGACCTACCCGTTGCTCAACGAAATGGGCTAAACACCCTATATTCAACGCCTAGGAATACACCTGACTAGTAAGAATCTTCAAACTCATGGATTTATATGTCTCCATAAGAGAATCAAGCGTGTGTACAGCTGCATGAAGGCAGCAGAGAAAATCCGATAAATCCCATTATCAAAATGAATTACAAAAACAAAACACAATGCCAGTGAAATAGAGAGCAATTCTTACATAATTCATTCAGGGCTTGTGATGCAACCTGGATTTACCTCATCTACACCCAGAGCTGAGTGAGACATAAGGTTGGACACTTCGGACTGATACCGTTGGTGAGGTTCGATGAGCAAATGCAGACCCTTTGAAGTCCTACTTCATGGGACCCATTTCATGGGTCCCAAGTCTCCAGGTTTAAGCGATTCTTCCTTCAGCTAAAACATGCATGGGAATCCCACAGTATGGTGCACCATGTGACCGGGAAACGTTTTCAAATGCATCTCAGTTTTCGTCCCGTTTTACTCGGGTTCACAATTCCAGACCCTTTACTAACACTCTCCCCACTTGGAGAGTCAGTGCCTTTAACCTGCTGTTTGGCACAGTTTGCAATTTCTGCGCAAGATGAACAGGAATAGGGAGAACCAATGAGAGACTAGCTGTAGGTGTCTGCACGGGCAAATTTAACGCTCATTTCCCACCAGGAAGAGGAATTAACCAAAGGCTCAGCATGCTGTGCCGGAACCAGATTAGGGCCTGAAGCAATCCTGTGGGTTTGTGGCCAGCTCAAAAGAAAGCGATTTGAAGAAAGGAGCTCAGGGTCACTGTAATACACAAACCTGCAGAGTTATAAATGACAGCTATCGTCCAAAAATATATTGAAGGAAGGCTGAAAGAGGACTTGAAAGCGGGGCAGAATTGCAGGAAATTGATTTCAGGGGGTAGACTGGAATTGCAATTAAAGCATAGGAAAAGAGGCAGAACGTCGACAATGATGCACTTGGCCAAAAAGTGCGTATGCCTTTTTTCCTGAATATATTCAGGAAAAAACGCATAAGCTCTTTTTGGCCAACCAAGCAAGCATGTTAAAGAAATCTGCACTACAATGAAGTCTCACTGCCCCCCGGTCAAAAGGGCCATCTGAAAAAAGTGTAAAATCCAGAAATGCAGAACAGGCTATGGAGAACAGGGAGCCTTGTTATGCTGATGGGTGGGATGTAAATTGCCAACAGCCACTCTGGAGAAGTGTATGGTGTTTCCTGAAACACCTAAAAAACAAAGCAACGGAGCCTACGGCACTTCCACTCATGGTCCTATAGCTTAGGGAAATTAAAATCAAAAACACAGAGCCACCCCAAAGTTTGGGACGGCTCTGTTTACAAGAAACTCGTCTACGGTACAAGTTAAATATCCCAGAAAGCGAAAAATGGATAAAGATGTTGTGGTACGTACGTACAATGGAATATCACTCACCAATGAAGTCTATGTCATCTGGCACGTCCTGGCATAATGAGTGGATTCAGGTACGATGATTCTAAGTGAAATAAGTCACACAGAAAATGAAACATCATAAGATATCACTAATACACGGAATGTAATCTTGGCTACACATGAACTGAATTACAAAACAGAACAGGGTCTGAAATTTAGAAAACCAACTTATGTTTGCGTAAGGGGAAAGGTGAGTTGGGGTGCTGCATAAAACCAGAGTTAGAAATTAGCACAGATACCATTCCATACGTCAAATACGTAATAGTCTAGACCTACACCTTGCTCAACGAAATGGGCTAAACACCCTATATTCAACGCCTAGGAATACACCTGACTAGTAAGAATCTTCAAACCCATGGATTTATATGTCTCCATAAGAGAATCAAGCGTGTGTACAGCTGCATGAAGGCAGCAGAGAAAATCCGATAAATCCTATTATCAAAATGAATTACAAAAACAAAACACAATGACAGTGAAATAGAGAGCAATTGTTAAATAATTCATTCAGGGCTTGTGATGCAACCTGGATTTACCTCATCTACACCCAGAGCTGAGTGAGACATAAGGTTGGACTCTTCGGGCTGATGGCATTGGTGAGGTCCGATGAGCAAATGCAGACCATTTGAAGTCATACTGCATGCTACCCATTCCATGGGTCCCAAATCTCCAGGATTAAGCGATACTTCCTTCAGCTAAAACATGCATGGGAAACCCACAGAATGGTGCACCGTGTGACCGGGAAACGTTTTCAAATGCATCTCAGTTTTCTTCCCCTTTTACTCGGGTTCACAATTCCAGACCCTTTACTAACACTCTCCCCACATGGAGAGTCAGTGCCTTGAACCTGCTGTTTGGCACCGTTTGCAATTTCTGCGCAAGATGAACAGGAATAGAGAGAGCCAATGAGAGACTAGCTGTAGGTGTCTGCACGGGCAAATTTAACGCTCATTTCCCACCAGGAAGAGGAATTAACCAAAGGATCAGCATGCCGTGCCATAACCAGGTTAGGGCCTGAAGCAATCCTGCGGGTTTGCGGCCAGCTCACAAGAAAGCGATTTGAAGAAAGGAGCTCAGGGGCACTCTAATTCACAAACCCTCAGAGTTATAAATGACAGCTATCGTCCAAAAATATATTGAAGGAAGGCTGTGAAGAGGACTTGAAAGCGGGACAGAATTGCAGGAAAACGATTTCACGCGGTAGACTGGAATTGCATTTAAAGCATAGGAAAAGAGGCGGAACGTCGACAATGATGCACTTGGCCAAAAAGGGCCTATGCCTTTTTTTCCTGAATATATTCAGGAAAAAACGCATACGCACTTTTTGGCCAACCAAGCAAGCATGTTAAAGAAATCTGCACTACAATGATGTCTCACTGCCCCCAGGTCAAAAGGGCCATCTGAAAAAAGTGTAAAATCCAGAAATACAGCACAGGCCATGGAGAACAGGGAGCCTTGTTATGCTGATGGGTGGGATGTAAATTGCCAACCGCCACTCTGGAGAAGTGTATGGTGTTTCCTGAAACACCTAAAAAACTAAGCAACGGAGCCTACGGCACTTCCACTTATGGTCCTATAGCTTAGGGAAATTAAAATCAATAACACACAGCCACCCCAAAGTTTCAGACGGCTCTGTTTACAAGAACCTCGTCTACGGTACAAGTTAAATATCCCAGAAAGCGAAAAATGGATAAAGAAGTTGTGGTACGTACGTACAATGGAATATCAGTCACCAATGAAATCTATGTCATCTAGCCCGTCGTGGCATAATGAGTGGATTCAGGTACGATGATTCTAAGTGAAATACGTCACACAGAAAATGAAACATCATAAGATATCACTAATACACGGAATGTAATCTTGGCTACACATGAACTGAATTACAAAACAGAACAGGGTCTCAAATTTAGAAAACCAACTAATGTTTGCTTAAGGGGTAAGGTGAGTTGGGGTGCTGCATAAAACCAGAGATAGAAATTAGCAGAGATACCATTCCATACGTCAAATATGTAACAGTCAATACCTACCCCTTGCTCAACGAAATGGGCTAAACACCCTATATTCAACGCCTAGTTATACACCTGACTAGTAAGAATCTTCAAACCCATGGATTTATATGTCTCCATAAGAGAATCAAGCGTGTGTACAGCTGCATGAATGCAGCAGAGAAAATCCGATAAATCCCATTATCAAAATGAATTACACAAACGAAACACAATGACAGTGAAATAGAGAGCAATTCTTAAATAATTCATTCAGGGCTTGTGATGTAACCTTGATTTACCTCATCTACACCCAGAGCTGAGTGAGACATAAGCTTGGACACTTCGGGCTGATAGCATTGGTGACGTTCGATGAGCAAATGCAGACCCTTTGAAGTCATACTGCATGGTACCCATTCCATGGATCCCAACTCTCCAGGTTTAAGCGATTCTTCCTTCAGATAAAACATGCATGGGGAACCGAGAGTATGGTGCACCGAGTGACCGGGAAACGTTTTCAAATGCATCTCAGTTTTCGCCCCTTTTACTCGGGTTCACAATTCCAGACCCTTTACTAACACTCTCCCCACTTGGAGAGTCAGTGCCTTTAACTTGCTGTTTGGCACAGTTTGCAATTTCTGCGCAAGATGAACAGGAATAGGGAGAACCAATGAGAGACTAGCTGTAGGTGTCTGCACGGGCAATTTTAAAGCTCATTTCCAACCAGGAAGAGGAATTAACCAAACGCTCAGCATTCCGTGCTGGAACCAGATTAGGGCCTGAATCAAACCTGCCTGTTTGCGGCCATCTCACAAGAAAGCGGTTTGAAGAAAGGAGCTCAGGGGCACTGTAATTCTCAAACCTGCAGAGTTATAAATGACAGCTATCGTCCAAAAATATATTGAAGGAAGGCTGCGAAGAGGACTTGAAAGCGGGGCAGAATTGCAGGAAAACGATTTCAGGGGGTAGACTGGAATTGCATTTAAAGCATAGGAAAAGAGGCAGAACGTCCACAATGATGCACTTGGCCAAAAAGTGCGTATGCGTTTTTTCCTGAATATATTCCGGAAAAAACGCATACGCCCTTTTTGGCCAACCAAGCAAGCATGTTAAAGAAATCTGCACTACAATGAAGTCTCACTGCCCCCCGGTGAAAAGGGCCATCTGAAAAAAGTGTAAATTCCAGAAATGCAGCACAGGCCATGGAGAACAGGGAGCCTTGTTATGCTGATGGGTGGGATGTAAATTGCCAACAGCCACTCTGGAGAAGTGTATGGTGTTTCCTGAAACACCTTAAAAACAAAGCAACGAAGCCTACGTCACTTCCACTTATGGGCCTATAGCTTAGGGAAATTAAAATCCACAACACACAGCCACCCCAAAGTTTCAGACGGCTCTGTTTACAAGAACCTCGCCTACGGTACAAGTTATATATCCCAGAAAGCGAAAAATGGATAAAGAAGTTGTGGTACGTACGTACAATGGAATATCACTCACCAATGAAATCTATGTCATCTGGCTCATCGTGGCATAATGAGTGGATTCAGGTACTATGATTCTAAGTGAAATAAGTCACACCGAAATTGAAACATCATAAGATATCACTAATACACCGAATGTAATCTTGGCTACACATCAACTGAATTACAAAACAGAACAGTGTCTGAACTTTAGAAAACCAACTTATGTTTGCGTAAGGGGAAAGGTGAGTTGGGGTGCTGCATAAAACCAGAGTTAGAAATTAGCACAGATACCATTCCATAAGTCAAATACGTAATAGTCAAGACCTACCCCTTGCTCAACGAAATGGGCTAAACACCCTATATTCAACGCCTAGGAATACACCTCACTAGTAAGAATCTTCAAACCCATGGATTTATATGTCTCCATAAGAGAATCAAGCGTGTGTACAGCTGCATGAAGGCAGCAGAGAAAATCCGATAAATTCCATTATCATAATGAATTAAATAACAAAACACAATGACAGTGAAATAGAGAGCAATTCTTAAATAATTCATTCAGGGCTTGTGATGCAACCTGGATTTACCTCATCTACACCCAGAGCTGAGTGAGACATAAGGTTGGACACTTCGGGTTGATAGCATTGGTGAGGTTCGATGAGCAAATGCAGACCATTTGAAGTCATACTGCATGGTACCCATTCCATGGGTCCCAACTCTCCAGGTTTAAGCGATTCTTCCTTCAGCTAAAACATGCATGGAAAACACACAGTATGGTGCACCGTGTGACCGGGAAACGTTTTCAAATGCATCACAGTTTTCGGCCCCTTTTACTCAGGTTCACCATTAAAGACCCTTTACTAACACTTTCCCCACTTGGAGAGTCAGTGCCTTTAACCTGCTGTTTGGCACAGTTTGCAATTTCTGCGCAAGATGAACAGGAATAGGGAGAACCAATGAGAGACTAGCTGTAGGTGTCTGCACGGGCAAATTTAATGCTCATTTCCAACCAGGAAGAGGAATTAACCAAAGGCTCAGCATGCCGTGCCGGAACCAGATTAGGGCCTGAATCAATCCTTCCGGTTTGCGGCCAGCTCACAAGAAAACGATTTGAAGAAAGGAGCTCAGGGGCACTGTAATTCACAAACCTGCAGAGTTATAAATGACAGCTATCGTCCAAAAATATATTGAAGGAAGGCTGCGAAGAGGATTTGAAAGCGGGGCAGAATTGCAGGAAAACGATTTCAGGGGGTAGACTGGAATTGCATTTAAAGCATAGGAAAAGAGGCAGAACGTCGACAATGATGCACTTGGCCAAAAAGTGCGTATGCGTTTTTTCCTGAATATATTCAGGAAAAAACGCATACGCACTTTTTGGCCAACCAAGCAAGCATGTTAAAGAAATCTGCACTACAATGAAGTCTCACTGCCTCACGGTCAAAGGGCCATCTGAAAAAAGTGTAAAATCCAGAAATGCAGCACAGGCCATGGAGAACAGGGAGCCTTGTTATGCAGATGTGTGGGATGTAAGTTGCCAACAGCCACTCTGGAGAAGTGTATCGTGAATCCTGAAACACCTAAAAAACTAAGCAACGGAGCCTACGGCAATTCCACTTATGGACCTATAGCTTAGGGAAATTAAAATCAAAAACAAACAGCCACCCCAAAGTTTCAGACGGCTCGGTTTACAAGAACCTCGTCTACGGTACAAGTTAAATATCCCAGAAAGCGAAAAATGGATACAGAAATTGTGGTACGTACGTACAATGGAATATCACTCACCAATGAAATCTATGTCATCAGGCCCGTCGTGGCACAATGAGTGGAATCAGGTACGATGATTCTAAGTGAAATAAGTCACACAGAAAATGAAACATCATAAGATATCACTAATACACGGAATGTAATCTGGGCTACACATGAACTGAATTACAAAACAGAACAGGGTCTCAAATTTAGAAAACCAACTTATGTTTGCTTAAGGGGAAAGGTGAGTTGGGGTGCTGCATAAAACCAGAGATAGAAATTAGCAGAGATACCATTCCATAAGTCAAATATGTAATAGTCAAGACCTACCCCTTGCTCAACGCAATGGGCTAAACACCCTCTATTCAACGCCTAGGAATACACCTCACTAGTAAGACTCTTCAAACCCATGGATTTATATGTCTCCATAAGAGAATCAAGCGTGTGTACAGCTGCATGAAGGCAGCAGAGAAAATCCGATAAATCCCATTATCAAAATGAATTAAATAACAAAACACAATGACAGTGAAATAGAGAGCAATTCTTAAATAATTCATTCAGGGCTTGTGATGCAACCTGGATTTACCTCATCTACACCCAGAGCTGAGTGAGACATAAGGTTGGACACTTCGGGCTGATAGCACTGGTGAGGTTCGATGAGGAAATGCAGACCCTTTGAAGTCATGCTGCATGATACCCATTCCATGGGTCCCAACTCTCCAGGTTTAAGCGATTCTTCCTTCAGCTAAAACATGCATGGGAAACCCACAGTATGGTGCACCGTGTGACCGGGAAACGTTTTCAAATGCATCTCAGTTTTCGGCCCCTTTTACTCAGGTTCACCATTCCAGACCCTTTACTAACACTCTCCCCACTTGGAGAGTCAGTGCCTTTAATCTGCTGTTTGGCACAGTTTGCAATTTCTGCGCAAGATGAACAGGAATAGGGAGAACCAATGAGAGACTAGCTGTAGGTGTCTGCACGGGCAAATTTAACGCTCATTTCCAACCAGGAAGAGGAATTAACCAAACGCTCAACATTCCGTGCTGGAACCAGATTAGGGCCTGAATCAAACCTGGGGGTTTGCGGCCATCTCACAAGAAAGCGATTTGAAGAAAGGAGCTCAGGGGCACTGTAATTCACAAACCTGCAGAGTTATAAATGACAGCTATCGTCCAAAAATATATTGAAGGAAGGCTGCGAAGACCACTTGAAAGCGGGGCAGAATTGCAGGAAAACGATTTCAGGGGGTAGACTGGAATTGCATTTAAAGCATAGGAAAAGAGGCAGAACGTCCACAATGATGCACTTGGCCAAAAAGTGCGTATGCGTTTTTTCCTGAATATATTCCGGAAAAAACGCATACGCACTTTTTGGCCAACCAAGCAAGCATGTTAAAGAAATCTGCACTACAATGAAGTCTCACTGCCCCCCGGTCAAAAGGGCCATCTGAAAAAAGTGTAAAATCCAGAAAGGCAGCACAGGCCATGGAGAACAGGGAGCCTTGTTATGCTGATGGGTGGGATGTAAATTGCCAAAAGCCACTCTGGAGAAGTGTATTGTGTTTCCTGAAACACCTAAAAAACAAAGCAACGGAGCCTACGGCACTTCCACTTATGGTCCTATAGCTTAGGGAAATTAAAATCAAAAACACACAGCCACCCCAAAGTTTCAGAGGGCTCTGTTTACAAGAACCTCGTCTACGGTACAAGTTAAATATCCCAGAAAGTGAAAAATGGATAAAGAAGTTGTGGTACGTACGTACAATGGAATATCACTCACCAATGAAATCTATGTCATCTGGCCCGTCGTGGCATAATGAGTGGATTCAGGTATGATGATTCTAAGAGAAATAAGTCACAAAGAAAATGAAACATCATAAGATATCACTTATACACCGAATGTAATCTTGGCTACACATGAACTGAATTACAAAAGAGAACAGGGTCTCAAATTTAGAAAACCAACTTATGTTTGCTTAAGGGGAAAGGTGAGTTGGGGTGCTGCATAAAACCAGAGATAGAAATTAGCACAGATACCATTCCATACGTCAAATATGTAATAGTCAGGGGGCTTCCCTGGTGGTGCAGTGGTTGAGAGTCCGCCTGCCGATGAAGGGGACGCGGGTTCGTGCCCCGGTCCGAGAGGATCCAACATGCCGCGTAGCTACTGGCCCCGTAAGTCATGGCCGTTGAGCCTGCGCGTCCGGAGCCTGTGCTCCGCAACGGGAGAGGCCACAACACTGAGAGGCCCGCGTACAGAAAAAAAAAAAAAAATATGTAATAGTCAAGACCTACCCCTTGCTCAACGAAATGGGCTAAACACCCTATATTCAACGCCTAGGAATACACCTGACTAGTAAGAATCTTAAAACCCATGGATTTATATGTCTCCATAAGAGAATGAAGCGTGTGTACAGCTGCATGAAGGCAACAGAGAAAATCCGATAAATCCCATTATCAAAATGAATTACAAAAACAAAACACAATGACAGTGAAATAGAGAGCAATTCTTAAATAATTCATTCAGGGCTTGTGATGCAACCTGGATTTACCTCATCTAAACCCAGAGCTGAGTGAGACATAATGTTGGACACTTCGGGCTGATAGCATTGTTGAGTTTCGATGAGCAAATGCAGACCACTTGAAGTCATACTGCATGGTACCCATTCCATGGGTCCCAACTCTCCAGGTTTAAGCGATTCTTCCTTCAGATAAAACATGCATGGGAAACCCAGAGTATGGTGCACCGTGTGACCGGGAAACGTTTTCAAATGCATCTCAGTTTTCGTCCCCTTTTACTCGGGTTCACCATTCAGACCGTTTACGAACACTCTGCCCACTTGGAGAGTCAGTGCCTTTAACGTCCTGTTGGGCACAGTTTGCAATTTCTGCGCAAGATGAAAAGGAATAGGGAGAACGAATGAGAGGCTAGCTCTAGGTGTCTGCACGGGCAAATTTAACGCTCATTTCCCACCAGGAAGAGGAATTAACCAAAGGCTCAGCATGCCGTGCCGCAACAAGATTAGGGCCTGAAGCAATCCTGCGGGTTTGCGGCCAGCTCAAAAGAAAGCGATTTGAAGAAAGGAGCTCAGGGGCACTGTAATTCACAAACCTGCAGAGTTATAAATGACAGATATAGTCCAAAAATATATTGAAGGAAGGCTGCAAAGACGACTTGAAAGCGGGGAAGAATTGCATGAAAACGATTTCAGGGTGTAGACTGGAATTGCATTTAAAGCATAGGAAAAGAGGCAGAACGACCACAATGATGCACTTGGCCAAAAAGGGCGTATGCGTTTTTTCCTGAATATATTCAGGAAAAAATGCATACGCCCTTTTTGGCCAACCAAGCAAGCATGATAAAGAAATCTGCACTACAATGAAGTCTCACTGGCCCCCGGTCAAAAGGGCCGTCTGAAAAAGTGTAAAATCCAGAAATGCAGCACTGGCCATGGAGAACAGGGAACCTTGTTATGCTGATGAGTGGGATGTAAATTGCCAACAGCCACTCTGGAGAAGTGTATGGTGTTTCCTGAAACACCTAAAAAACAAAGCAACGGAGCCTACGGCACTTCCCCTTATGGTCCTATAGCTTAGGAAAATTAAAATCAAAAACACACAACCACCCAAAAGTCTCGGGCGGCTCTGTTTACAAGAACCTCGTCTACAGTACAAGTTAAATATCCCAGAATGTGAAAAATGGATAAACAAGTTGTGGTACGTACGTACAATGGAATATCACACAGCAATGAAATCTACGTCATCAGGCCCGTCGCGGCATAATGAGTGGATTCAGGTACGATGATTCTAAGTGAAATAAGTCACACAGAAAATGAAACATCATAAGATATCACTAATACACGGAATGTAAACTTGGCTACACATGAACTGAATTACAAAACAGAACAGGGTCTCAAATTTAGAAAACCAACTTATGCTTGCTTAAGGGGAAAGGTGAGTTGGGGTGCTGCATAAAACCAGAGATAGAAATTAGCACAGATACCTTTCCATAAGCCAAATATGTAATAGTCAAGACCTACCCCTTGCTCAACGAAATGGACTAAACACCCCATATTCAACGCCTAGGAATACACCTGACTAGTAAGAATCTTCAAACCCATGGATTTATATGTCTCCATAAGAGAATGAAGCGTGTGTACAGCGGCATGAATGCAGCAGAGGAAATCCGATAAATCCCATTATCAAAATGAATTACACAAACAAAACCCAAGGACAGTGAAATAGAGAGCAATTCTTAAATAATTCATTCAGGGCTTGTGATGCAACCTGGATTTACCACATCTACACCCAGAGCTGAGTGAGACATAAGGTTGGGCACTTCGGGCTGATAGCATTGGTGAGGCTCGATGAGCAAATGCAGACCCTTTAAAGTCATACAGCATGGTACCCATTCCATGGGTCCCAACTCTCCAAGTTTAAGGGATTCTTCCTTCAGCTAAAACATGCATGGGAAGCCCACAGTATGGTGCACCGTGTGACTGGCAAACGTTTTCAAATGCATCTCAGTTTTTGTCCCCTTTTACTCGGGTTCACCATTCCAGACCCTTTACGAACACTCTCCCCACTTGGAGAGTCAGTGCCTTTAACCTCCTGTTGGGCACAGTTTGCAATTTCTGCGCAAGATGAAAAGGAAGAGGGAGAACGAATGAGAGACTAGCTGTAGGTGTCTGCACGGGCAAATTTAACGCTCATTTCCCACCAGGAAGAGGAATTAACCAAAGGCTCAGCATGCCGTGCCGGAACCAGATTAGGGCCTGAGGCAATCCTGTGGGTTTGCCGCCAGCTAACAAGATAGCGAGTTGAAGAAAGGAGCTCAGGGGCACTGTAACTCACAAACCTGCAGAGTTATAAATGACAGCTATCGTCCAAAAATATATTGAAGGAAGGCTGCGAAGACGACTTGTAAGCGGGACAGATTTGCAGGAAAACGATTTCAGGGGGTAGACGGCAATTCCATTTAAAGCATAGGAAAAGAGGCAGAACGTCGACAATGATGCTCTTGGCCAAAAAGGGCATATGCATTTTTCCTGAATATATTCAGGAAAAAACGCATACGCCCTTTTTGGCCAACCAAGCAAGCATGTTAAAAAAATCTGCACTACAATGAAGTCTCACTGCCCCCCGGTCAATAGGGCCATCTGAAAAAAGTGTAAAATCAGAAAGGCAGCACAGGCCATGGAGAACAGGGAGCCTTGTTATGCTGATGGGCGGGATGTAAATTGCCAACAGCCACTCTGGAGAAGTGTATGGTGTTTCCCGGAACACCGAAAAAACAAAGCTACGGAGCCTACGGCACTTCCACTTATGGTCCTATAGCTTAGGGAAATTAAAATCAAAAACACACAGCCACCCCAAAGTGTCGGACGGCTCTGTTTACAAGAACCTCGTCTACGGTACAAGTTAAATATCCCAGAAAGTGAAAAATGGATAAAGAAGTTGTGGTACGTACGTAGAATGGAATATCACTCAGCAATGAAATCTATGTCATCAGGCCCTTCGCGGCATAATGAGTGGATTCAGGTACGATGATTCTAAGTGAAATAAGTCACACAGAAAATGAAACATCATAAGATATCACTAATACACGGAATGTAAACTTGGCTACACATGAACTGAATTACAAAACAGAACAGGGTCTCAAATTTAGAAAACCAACTTATGCTTGCTTAAGGGGAAAGGTGAGTTGGGGTGCTGCATAAAACCAGAGATAGAAATTAGCACAGATACCTTTCCATAAGCCTAATATGTAATAGTCAAGACCTACCCCTTGCTCAACGAAATGGACTAAACACCCCATATTCAACGCCTAGGAATACACCTGACTAGTAAGAATCTTCAAACCCATGGATTTATATGTCTCCGTAAGAGAATGAAGCGTGTGTACTGCGGCATGAATGCAGCAGAGAAAATCCGATAAATCCCATTATCAAAATGAATTACACAAACAAAACCCAAGGACAGTGAAATAGAGAGCAATTCTTAAATAATTCATTCAGGGCTTGTGATGCAACCTGGATTTACCACATCTACACCCAGAGCTGAGTGAGACATAAGGTTGGGCACTTCGGCTCATAGCATTGGTGAGGTTCGATGAGCAAATGCAGACCCTTTGAAGTCATACAGCATGGTACCTTTTCCATGGGTCCCAATTCTCCAAGTTTAAGGGATTCTTCCTTCAGCTAAAACATGCATGGGAAACCCACAGTATGGTGCACCGTGTGACTGGCAAACGTTTTCAAATGCATCTCAGTTTTCGTCCACTTTTACTCGGGTTCACCATTCCAGACCCTTTACGAACACTCTCCCCACTTGGACAGTCAGTGTCTTTAACATCCTGTTGGGCACAGTTTGCAATTTCTGCGCAAGATGAACAGGAATAGGGAGCACCAATGAGAGACTAGCTGTAGGTGTCTGCACAGGCAAATTTAACGCTCATTTCCCACCAGGAAGAGGAATTAACCAAAAGCTCAGCATGCCGTGCCGCAACAAGATTAGGGCCTGAAGAAATCCAGCGGGTTTGCGGCCAGCTCTAAAGAAAGCGATTTGAAGAAAGGAGCTCAGGGGCACTGTAATTCACAAACCTGCAGAGTTATAAATGACAGATATCGTCCAAAAATATATTGAAGGAAGGCTGCGAAGACGACTTGAAAGCGGGGCAGAATTGCATGAAAACGATTTCAGGGTGTAGACTGGAATTGCATTTAAAGCATAGGAAAAGAGGCAGAACGACCACAATGATGCACTTGGCCAAAAAGGGCGTATGCGTTTTTTCCTGAATATATTCAGGAAAAAATGCATACGCACTTTTTGGCCAACCAAGCAAGCATGATAAAGAAATCTGCACTACAATGAAGTCTCACTGGCCCCCGGTAAAAAGGGCCATCTGAAAAAAGTGTAAAATCCAGAAATGCAGCACAGGCCATGGAGAACAGGGAGCCTTGTTATGCTGATGGGTGGGATGTAAATTGCCAACAGCCACTCTGGAGAAGTGTATGGTGTTTCCTGAAACACCTAAAAAACACAGCAACGGAGCCTACGGCACTTCCCCTTATGGTCCTATAGCTTAGGAAAATTAAAATCAAAAACACACAACCACCCAAAAGTGTCGGGCGGCTCTGTTTACAAGAACCTCGTCTACAGTACAAGTTAAATATCCCAGAATGTGAAAAATGGATAAACAAGTTGTGGTACGTACGTACAATGGAATATCACACAGCAATGAAATCTATGTCATCAGGCCCGTCGCGGCATAATGAGTGGATTCAGGTACGATGATTCTAAGTGAAATAAGTCACACAGAAAATGAAACATCATAAGATATCACTAATACACGGAATGTAAACTTGGCTACACATGAACTGAATTACAAAACAGAACAGGGCCTCAAATTTAGAAAACCAACTTATGCTTGCTTAAGGGGAAAGGTGAGTTGGGGTGCTGCATAAAACCAGAGATAGAAATTAGCACAGATACCTTTCCATAAGCCAAATATGTAATAGTCAAGACCTACTCCTTGCTCAACGAAATGGACTAAACACCCCATATTCAACGCCTAGGAATACACCTGACTAGTAAGAATCTTCAAACCCATGGATTTATATGTCTCCATAAGAGAATGAAGCGTGTGTACAGCGGCATGAATGCAGCAGAGGAAATCCGATAAATCCCATTATCAAAATGAATTACACAAACAAAACCCAAGGACAGTGAAATAGAGAGCAATTCTTAAATAATTTTTTCAGGTCTTGTGATGCAACCTGGATTTACCACATCTACACCCAGAGCTGAGTGAGACATAAGGTTGGGCACTTCGGGCTGATAGCATTGGTGAGGTTCGATGAGCAAATGCAGACCCTTTAAAGTCATACAGCATGGTACCCATTCCATGGGTCCCAACTCTCCAAGTTTAAGGGATTCTTCCTTCAGCTAAAACATGCATGGGAAACCCACAGTATGGTGCACCGTGTGACTGGCAAACGTTTTCAAATGCATCTCAGTTTTCGTCCCCTTTTACTCGGGTTCACCATTCCAGACCCTTTACGAACACTCTCCCCACTTGGAGAGTCAGTGCCTTTAACCTCCTGTTGGGCACAGTTTGCAATTTCTGCGCAAGATGAAAAGGAATAGGGAGAACGAATGAGAGACTAGCTCTAGGTGTCTGCACGGGCAAATTTAACGCTCATTTCCCACCAGGAAGAGGAATTAACCAAAGGCTCAGCATGCCGTACCGGAACCAGATTAGGGCCTGAGGCAATCCAGTGGGTTTGCGGCCAGCTCACAAGATAGCGAGTTGAAGAAATGAGCTCAGGGGCACTGTAACTCACAAACCTGCAGAGTTATAAATGACAGCTATCGTCCAAAAATATATTGAAGGAAGGCTGCGAAGACGACTTGTAAGTGGGGCAGAATTGCAGGAAAACGATTTCAGGGGGTAGACGGGAATTGCATTTAAAGAATAGGAAAAGAGGCAGAACGTCGACAATGATGCTCTTGGCCAAAAAGGGCGTATGCGTTTTTTCCTGAATATATTCAGGAAAAAACGCATACGCCCTTTTTGGCCAACCAAGCAAGCATGTTAAAGAAATCTGCACTACAATGAAGTCTCACTGCCCCCCGGTCAAAAGGGCCATCTGAAAAAAGTGTAAAATCCAGAAAGGCAGCACAGGCCATGGAGAACAGGGAGCCTTGTTATGCTGATGGGCGGGATGTAAATTGCCAACAGCCACTCTGGAGAAGTGTATGGTGTTTCCCGGAACACCGAAAAAACAAAGCTACGGAGCCTACGGCACTTCCACTTATGGTCCTATAGCTTAGGGAAATTAAAATCAAAAACACACAGCCACCCCAAAGTGTCGGACGGCTCTGTTTACAAGAACCTCGTCTACGGTACAAGTTAAATATCCCAGAATGTGAAAAATGGATAAAGAAGTTGTGGTACGTACGTACAATGGAATATCACTCAGCAATGAAATCTATGTCATCAGGCCCGTCGCGGCATAATGAGTGGATTCAGGTACGATGATTCTAAGTGAAATAAGTCACACAGAAAATGAAACATCATAAGATATCACTACTACACGGAATGTAAACTTGGCTACACATGAAATGAATTACAAAACAGAACAGGGTCTCAAATTTAGAAAACCAACTTATGCTTGCTTAAGGGTAAAGGTGAGTTAGGGTGTTGCATAAAACCAGTGATAGAAATTAGCACAGATACCGTTCCATAAGCCAAATATGTAATAGTCAAGACCTACCCCTTGCTCAACGAAATGGACTAAACACCCCATATTCAACGCCTAGGAATACACCTGACTAGTAAGAATCTTCAAACCCATGGATTTATATGTCTCCGTAAGAGAATGAAGCGTGTGTACAGCGGCATGAATGCAGCAGAGAAAATCCGATAAATCCCATTATCAAAATGAATTACACAAACAAAACCCAAGGACAGTGAAATAGAGAACAATTCTTAAATAATTCATTCAGGGCTTGTGATGCAACCCGGATTTACCACATCTACACCCAGTGCTGAGTGAGACATAAGGTTGGGCACTTCGGGCTGATAGCATTGGTGAGGTTCGATGAGAAAATGCAGACCATTTGAAGTCATACTGCATGGTACCCATTCCATGGGTCCCAACTCTCCAGGTTTAAGCCATTCTTCCTTCAGCTAAAGCATGCATGGGAAACCCACAGTATGGTGCACCGTGTGACCGGGAAACATTTTCAAATGCATCTCAGTTTTTGTCCCCTTTTACTCGGGTTCACAATTCCAGACCCTTTACTAACACTCTCCCCACTTGGAGAGTCACTGCCTTTAACCTGCTGTTTGGCACAGTTTGCAATTTCTGCGCAAGATGAACAGGAATAGGGAGAACCAATGAGAGACTAGCTGTAGGTGTCTGCAGGGGCAAATTTAACGCTCATTTCCAACCAGGAAGAGGAATTAACCAAACGCTCAACATTCCGTGCTGGAACCAGATTAGGGCCTGAATCAAACCTGGGGGTTTGCGGCCATCTCACAAGAAAGCGATTTGAAGAAAGGAGCTCAGGGGCACTGTAATTCACAAACCTGCAGAGTTATAAATGACAGCTATCGTCCAAAAATATATTGAAGGAAGGCTGCGAAGACCACTTGAAAGCGGGGCAGAATTGCAGGAAAACGATTTCAGGGGGTAGACTGGAATTGCATTTAAAGCATAGGAAAAGAGGCAGAACGTCCACAATGATGCACTTGGCCAAAAAGTGCGTATGCGTTTTTTCCTGAATATATTCCGGAAAAAACGCATACGCACTTTTTGGCCAACCAAGCAAGCATGTTAAAGAAATCAGCACTACAATGAAGTCTCACTGCCCCCCGGTCAAAAGGGCCATCTGAAAAAAGTGTAAAATCCAGAAAGGCAGCACAGGCCATGGAGAACAGGGAGCCTTGTTATGCTGATGGGTGGGATGTAAATTGCCAAAAGCCACTCTGGAGAAGTGTATTGTGTTTCCTGAAACACCTAAAAAACAAAGCAACGGAGCCTACGGCACTTCCACTTATGGTCCTATAGCTTAGGGAAATTAAAATCAAAAACACACAGCCACCCCAAAGTTTCAGAGGGCTCTGTTTACAAGAACCTCGTCTACGGTACAAGTTAAATATCCCAGAAAGTGAAAAATGGATAAAGAAGTTGTGGTACGTACGTACAATGGAATATCACTCACCAATGAAATCTATGTCATCTGGCCCGTCGTGGCATAATGAGTGGATTCAGGTATGATGATTCTAAGAGAAATAAGTCACAAAGAAAATGAAACATCATAAGATATCACTTATACACCGAATGTAATCTTGGCTACACATGAACTGAATTACAAAAGAGAACAGGGTCTCAAATTTAGAAAACCAACTTATGTTTGCTTAAGGGGAAAGGTGAGTTGGGGTGCTGCATAAAACCAGAGATAGAAATTAGCACAGATACCATTCCATACGTCAAATATGTAATAGTCAGGGGGCTTCCCTGGTGGTGCAGTGGTTGAGAGTCCGCCTGCCGATGAAGGGGACGCGGGTTCGTGCCCCGGTCCGAGAGGATCCAACATGCCGCGTAGCTACTGGCCCCGTAAGTCATGGCCGTTGAGCCTGCACGTCCGGAGCCTGTGGTCCGCAACGGGAGAGACCACAACACTGAGAGGCCCGCGTACAGAAAAAAAAAAAAAATATGTAATAGTCAAGACCTACCCCTTGCTCAACGAAATGGGCTAAACACCCTATATTCAACGCCTAGGAATACACCTGACTAGTAAGAATCTTAAAACCCATGGATTTATATGTCTCCATAAGAGAATGAAGCGTGTGTACAGCTGCATGAAGGCAGCAGAGAAAATCCGATAAATCCCATTATCAAAATGAATTACAAAAACAAAACACAATGACAGTGAAATAGAGAGCAATTCTTAAATAATTCATTCAGGGCTTGTGATGCAACCTGGATTTACCTCATCTAAACCCAGAGCTGAGTGAGACATAATGTTGGACACTTCGGGCTGATAGCATTGTTGAGTTTCGATGAGCAAATGCAGACCACTTGAAGTCATACTGCATGGTACCCATTCCATGGGTCCCAACTCTCCAGGTTTAAGCGATTCTTCCTTCAGATAAAACATGCATGGGAAACCCAGAGTATGGTGCACCGTGTGACCGGGAAACGTTTTCAAATGCATCTCAGTTTTCGTCCCCTTTTACTCGGGTTCACAATTCCAGACCATTTACTAACACTCTCCCCACTTGGAGAGTCAGTGCCTTTAACCTCCTGTTTAGCACAGTTTGCAATTTCTGCGCAAGATGAACAGGAATAGGGAGAACCAATGAGAGACTAGCTGTAGGTGTCTGCACGGTCAAATTTAACGCTCATTTCCAACCACGAAGAGGAATTAACCAAAGGCTCAGCATGCCGTGCCGCAACAAGATTAGGGCCTGAAGCAATCCTGCGGGTTTGCGGCCAGCTCAAAAGAAAGCGATTTGAAGAAAGGAGCTCAGGGGCACTGTAATTCACAAACCTGCAGAGTTATAAATGACAGCTATCGTCCAAAAATATATTGAAGGAAGGCTGCGAAGAGGACTTGAAATCGGGGCAGAATTGCATGAAAACGATTTCAGGGGGTAGACTGGAATTGCATTTAAAGCATAGGAAAAGAGGCAGAACGACCACAATGATGCACTTGGCCAAAAAGGGCGTATGCGTTTTTTCCTGAATATATTCAGGAAAAAACGCATACGCACTTTTTGGCCAACCAAGCAAGCATGTTAAAGAAATCTGCACTACAATGAAGTCTCACTGCCCCCCGGTCAAAAGGGCCATCTGAAAAAAGTGTAAAATCCAGAAATGCAGCACAGGCCATGGAGAACAGGGAGCCTTGTTATGCTGATGCGTGGGATGTAAATTGCCAACAGCCACTCTGGAGAAGTGTATGGTGTTTCCTGAAACACCTAAAAAACACAGCAACGGAGCCTACGGCATTTCCCCTTATGGTCCTATAGCTTAGGAAAATTAAAATCAAAAACACACAACCACCCAAAAGTCTCGGGCGGCTCTGTTTACAAGAACCTCGTCTACAGTACAAGTTAAATATCCCAGAATGTGAAAAATGGATAAACAAGTTGTGGTACGTACGTACAATGGAATATCACACAGCAATGAAATCTATGTCATCAGGCCCGTCGCGGCATAATGATTGGATTCAGGTATGATGATTCTAAGTGAAATAAGTCACACAGAAAATGAAACATCATAAGATATCACTAATACACGGAATGTAAACTTGGCTACACATGAACTGAATTACAAAACAGAACAGGGTCTCAAATTTAGAAAACCAACTTATGCTTGCTTAAGGGGAAAGGTGAGTTGGGGTGCTGCATAAAACCAGAGATAGAAATTAGCACAGATACCTTTCCATAAGCCAAATATGTAATAGTCAAGACCTACCCCTTGCTCAACGAAATGGACTAAACACCCCATATTCAACGCCTAGGAATACACCTGACTAGTAAGAATCTTCAAACCCATGGATTTATATGTCTCCGTAAGAGAATGAAGCGTGTGTACAGCGGCATGAATGCAGCAGAGAAAATCCGATAAATCCCATTATCAAAATGAATTACACAAACAAAACCCAAGGACAGTGAAATAGAGAGCAATTCTTAAATAATTCATTCAGGGCTTGTGATGCAACCTGGATTTACCACATCTACACCAAGAGCTGAGTGAGACATAAGGTTGGGCACTTCGGCTCATAGCATTGGTGAGGTTCGATGAGCAAATGCAGACCCTTTGAAGTCATACAGCATGGTACCTTTTCCATGGGTCCCAATTCTCCAAGTTTAAGGGATTCTTCCTTCAGCTAAAACATGCATGGGAAACCCACAGTATGGTGCACCGTGTGACTGGCAAACGTTTTCAAATGCATCTCAGTTTTCGTCCACTTTTACTCGGGTTCACCATTCCAGACCCTTTACGAACACTCTCCCCACTTGGACAGTCAGTGCCTTTAACATCCTGTTGGGCACAGTTTGCAATTTCTGCGCAAGATGAACAGGAATAGGGAGCACCAATGAGAGACTAGCTGTAGGTGTCTGCACAGGCAAATTTAACGCTCATTTCCCACCAGGAAGAGGAATTAACCAAAAGCTCAGCATGCCGTGCCGCAACAAGATTAGGGCCTGAAGCAATCCAGCGGGTTTGCGGCCAGCTCTAAAGAAAGCGATTTGAAGAAAGGAGCTCAGGGGCACTGTAATTCACAAACCTGCAGAGTTATAAATGACAGATATAGTCCAAAAATATATTGAAGGAAGGCTGCAAAGACGACTTGAAAGCGGGGAAGAATTGCATGAAAACGATTTCAGGGTGTAGACTGGAATTGCATTTAAAGCATAGGAAAAGAGGCAGAACGACCACAATGATGTACTTGGCCAAAAAGGGCGTATGCGTTTTTTCCTGAATATATTCAGGAAAAAATGCATACGCCCTTTTTGGCCAACCAAGCAAGCATGATAAAGAAATCTGCACTACAATGAAGTCTCACTGGCCCCCGGTCAAAAGGGCCGTCTGAAAAAAGTGTAAAATCCAGAAATGCAGCACAGGCCATGGAGAACAGGGAACCTTGTTATGCTGATGAGTGGGATGTAAATTGCCAACAGCCACTCTGGAGAAGTGTATGGTGTTTCCTGAAACACCTAAAAAACAAAGCAACGGAGCCTACGGCACTTCCCCTTATGGTCCTATAGCTTAGGAAAATTAAAATCAAAAACACACAACCACCCAAATGTCTCCGGCGGCTCTGTTTACAAGAACCTCGTCTACAGTACAAGTTAAATATCCCAGAATGTGAAAAATGGATAAACAAGTTGTGGTACGTACGTACAATGGAATATCAGACAGCAATGAAATCTACGTCATCAGGCCCGTCGCGGCATAATGAGTGGATTCAGGTACGATGATTCTAAGTGAAATAAGTCACACAGAAAATGAAACATCATAAGATATCACTAATACACGGAATGTAAACTTGGCTACACATGAACTGAATTACAAAACAGAACAGGGTCTCAAATTTAGAAAACCAACTTATGCTTGCTTAAGGGGAAAGGTGAGTTGGGGTGCTGCATAAAACCAGAGATAGAAATTAGCACAGATACCTTTCCATAAGCCAAATATGTAATAGTCAAGACCTACCCCTTGCTCAACGAAATGGACTAAACACCCCATATTCAACGCCTAGGAATACACCTGACTAGTAAGAATCTTCAAACCCATGGATTTATATGTCTCCATAAGAGAATGAAGCGTGTGTACAGCGGCATGAATGCAGCAGAGGAAATCCGATAAATCCCATTATCAAAATGAATTACACAAACAAAACCCAAGGACAGTGAAATAGAGAGCAATTCTTAAATAATTCATTCAGGGCTTGTGATGCAACCTGGATTTACCACATCTACACCCAGAGCTGAGTGAGACATAAGGTTGGGCACTTCGGGCTGATAGCATTGGTGAGGCTCGATGAGCAAATGCAGACCCTTTAAAGTCATACAGCATGGTACCCATTCCATGGGTCCCAACTCTCCAAGTTTAAGGGATTCTTCCTTCAGCTAAAACATGCATGGGAAGCCCACAGTATGGTGCACCGTGTGACTGGCAAACGTTTTCAAATGCATCTCAGTTTTTGTCCCCTTTTACTCGGGTTCACCATTCCAGACCCTTTACGAACACTCTCCCCACTTGGAGAGTCAGTGCCTTTAACCTCCTGTTGGGCACAGTTTGCAATTTCTGCGCAAGATGAAAAGGAAGAGGGAGAACGAATGAGAGACTAGCTGTAGGTGTCTGCACGGGCAAATTTAACGCTCATTTCCCACCAGGAAGAGGAATTAACCAAAGGCTCAGCATGCCGTGCCGGAACCAGATTAGGGCCTGAGGCAATCCTGTGGGTTTGCCGCCAGCTAACAAGATAGCGAGTTGAAGAAAGGAGCTCAGGGGCACTGTAACTCACAAACCTGCAGAGTTATAAATGACAGCTATCGTCCAAAAATATATTGAAGGAAGGCTGCGAAGACGACTTGTAAGCGGGACAGATTTGCAGGAAAACGATTTCAGGGGGTAGACGGCAATTCCATTTAAAGCATAGGAAAAGAGGCAGAACGTCGACAATGATGCTCTTGGCCAAAAAGGGCATATGCATTTTTCCTGAATATATTCAGGAAAAAACGCATACGCCCTTTTTGGCCAACCAAGCAAGCATGTTAAAAAAATCTGCACTACAATGAAGTCTCACTGCCCCCCGGTCAATAGGGCCATCTGAAAAAAGTGTAAAATCAGAAAGGCAGCACAGGCCATGGAGAACAGGGTGCCTTGTTATGCTGATGGGCGGGATGTAAATTGCCAACAGCCACTCTGGAGAAGTGTATGGTGTTTCCCGGAACACCGAAAAAACAAAGCTACGGAGCCTACGGCACTTCCACTTATGGTCCTATAGCTTAGGGAAATTAAAATCAAAAACACACAGCCACCCCAAAGTGTCGGACGGCTCTGTTTACAAGAACCTCGTCTACGGTACAAGTTAAATATCCCAGAATGTGAAAAATGGATAAAGAAGTTGTGGTACGTACGTACAATGGAATATCACTCAGCAATGAAATCTATGTCATCAGGCCCTTCGCGGCATAATGAGTGGATTCAGGTACGATGATTCTAAGTGAAATAAGTCACACAGAAAATGAAACATCATAAGATATCACTACTACACGGAATGTAAACTTGGCTACACATGAACTGAATTACAAAACAGAACAGGGTCTCAAATTTAGAAAACCAACTTATGCTTGCTTAAGGGGAAAGGTGAGTTGGGGTGCTGCATAAAACCAGAGATAGAAATTAGCACAGATACCTTTCCATAAGCCTAATATGTAATAGTCAAGACCTACCCCTTGCTCAACGAAATGGACTAAACACCCCATATTCAACGCCTAGGAATACACCTGACTAGTAAGAATCTTCAAACCCATGGATTTATATGTCTCCGTAAGAGAATGAAGCGTGTGTACAGCGGCATGAATGCAGCAGAGAAAATCCGATAAATCCCATTATCAAAATGAATTACACAAACAAAACCCAAGGACAGTGAAATAGAGAGCAATTCTTAAATAATTCATTCAGGGCTTGTGATGCAACCTGGATTTACCACATCTACACCCAGAGCTGAGTGAGACATAAGGTTGGGCACTTCGGCTCATAGCATTGGTGAGGTTCGATGAGCAAATGCAGACCCTTTGAAGTCATACAGCATGGTACCTTTTCCATGGGTCCCAATTCTCCAAGTTTAAGGGATTCTTCCTTCAGCTAAAACATGCATGGGAAACCCACAGTATGGTGCACCGTGTGACTGGCAAACGTTTTCAAATGCATCTCAGTTTTCGTCCACTTTTACTCGGGTTCACCATTCCAGACCCTTTACGAACACTCTCCCCACTTGGACAGTCAGTGTCTTTAACATCCTGTTGGGCACAGTTTGCAATTTCTGCGCAAGATGAACAGGAATAGGGAGCACCAATGAGAGACTAGCTGTAGGTGTCTGCACAGGCAAATTTAACGCTCATTTCCCACCAGGAAGAGGAATTAACCAAAAGCTCAGCATGCCGTGCCGCAACAAGATTAGGGCCTGAAGAAATCCAGCGGGTTTGCGGCCAGCTCTAAAGAAAGCGATTTGAAGAAAGGAGCTCAGGGGCACTGTAATTCACAAACCTGCAGAGTTATAAATGACAGATATCGTCCAAAAATATATTGAAGGAAGGCTGCGAAGACGACTTGAAAGCGGGGCAGAATTGCATGAAAACGATTTCAGGGTGTAGACTGGAATTGCATTTAAAGCATAGGAAAAGAGGCAGAACGACCACAATGATGCACTTGGCCAAAAAGGGCGTATGCGTTTTTTCCTGAATATATTCAGGAAAAAATGCATACGCACTTTTTGGCCAACCACGCAAGCATGATAAAGAAATCTGCACTACAATGAAGTCTCACTGGCCCCCGGTAAAAAGGGCCGTCTGAAAAAAGTGTAAAATCCAGAAATGCAGCACAGGCCATGGAGAACAGGGAGCCTTGTTATGCTGATGGGTGGGATGTAAATTGCCAAAAGCCACTCTGGAGAAGTGTATTGTGTTTCCTGAAACACCTAAAAAACAAAGCAACGGAGCCTACGGCACTTCCACTTATGGTCCTATAGCTTAGGGAAATTAAAATCAAAAACACACAGCCACCCCAAAGTTTCAGAGGGCTCTGTTTACAAGAACCTCGTCTACGGTACAAGTTAAATATCCCAGAAAGTGAAAAATGGATAAAGAAGTTGTGGTACGTACGTACAATGGAATATCACTCACCAATGAAATCTATGTCATCTGGCCCGTCGTGGCATAATGAGTGGATTCAGGTATGATGATTCTAAGAGAAATAAGTCACAAAGAAAATGAAACATCATAAGATATCACTTATACACCGAATGTAATCTTGGCTACACATGAACTGAATTACAAAAGAGAACAGGGTCTCAAATTTAGAAAACCAACTTATGTTTGCTTAAGGGGAAAGGTGAGTTGGGGTGCTGCATAAATCCAGAGATAGAAATTAGCACAGATACCATTCCATACGTCAAATATGTAATAGTCAGGGGGCTTCCCTGGTGGTGCAGTGGTTGAGAGTCCGCCTGCCGATGAAGGGGACGCGGGTTCGTGCCCCAGTCCGAGAGGATCCAACATGCCGCGTAGCTACTGGCCCCGTAAGTCATGGCCGTTGAGCCTGCGCGTCCGGAGCCTGTGCTCCGCAACGGGAGAGGCCACAACACTGAGAGGCCCGCGTACAGAAAAAAAAAAAAATATGTAATAGTCAAGACCTACCCCTTGCTCAACGAAATGGGCTAAACACCCTATATTCAACGCCTAGGAATACACCTGACTAGTAAGAATCTTAAAACCCATGGATTTATATGTCTCCATAAGAGAATGAAGCGTGTGTACAGCTGCATGAAGGCAGCAGAGAAAATCCGATAAATCCCATTATCAAAATGAATTACAAAAACAAAACACAATGACAGTGAAATAGAGAGCAATTCTTAAATAATTCATTCAGGGCTTGTGATGCAACCTGGATTTACCTCATCTAAACCCAGAGCTGAGTGAGACATAATGTTGGACACTTCGGGCTGATAGCATTGTTGAGTTTCGATGAGCAAATGCAGACCACTTGAAGTCATACTGCATGGTACCCATTCCATGGGTCCCAACTCTCCAGGTTTAAGCGATTCTTCCTTCAGATAAAACATGCATGGGAAACCCAGAGTATGGTGCACCGTGTGACCGGGAAACGTTTTCAAATGCATCTCAGTTTTCGTCCCCTTTTACTCGGGTTCACCATTCAGACCGTTTACGAACACTCTGCCCACTTGGAGAGTCAGTGCCTTTAACGTCCTGTTGGGCACAGTTTGCAATTTCTGCGCAAGATGAAAAGGAATAGGGAGAACGAATGAGAGGCTAGCTCTAGGTGTCTGCACGGGCAAATTTAACGCTCATTTCCCACCAGGAAGAGGAATTAACCAAAGGCTCAGCATGCCGTGCCGCAACAAGATTAGGGCCTGAAGCAATCCTGCGGGTTTGCGGCCAGCTCAAAAGAAAGCGATTTGAAGAAAGGAGCTCAGGGGCACTGTAATTCACAAACCTGCAGAGTTATAAATGACAGATATAGTCCAAAAATATATTGAAGGAAGGCTGCAAAGACGACTTGAAAGCGGGGAAGAATTGCATGAAAACGATTTCAGGGTGTAGACTGGAATTGCATTTAAAGCATAGGAAAAGAGGCAGAACGACCACAATGATGCACTTGGCCAAAAAGGGCGTATGCGTTTTTTCCTGAATATATTCAGGAAAAAATGCATACGCCCTTTTTGGCCAACCAAGCAAGCATGATAAAGAAATCTGCACTACAATGAAGTCTCACTGGCCCCCGGTCAAAAGGGCCGTCTGAAAAAGTGTAAAATCCAGAAATGCAGCACTGGCCATGGAGAACAGGGAACCTTGTTATGCTGATGAGTGGGATGTAAATTGCCAACAGCCACTCTGGAGAAGTGTATGGTGTTTCCTGAAACACCTAAAAAACAAAGCAACGGAGCCTACGGCACTTCCCCTTATGGTCCTATAGCTTAGGAAAATTAAAATCAAAAACACACAACCACCCAAAAGTCTCGGGCGGCTCTGTTTACAAGAACCTCGTCTACAGTACAAGTTAAATATCCCAGAATGTGAAAAATGGATAAACAAGTTGTGGTACGTACGTACAATGGAATATCACACAGCAATGAAATCTACGTCATCAGGCCCGTCGCGGCATAATGAGTGGATTCAGGTACGATGATTCTAAGTGAAATAAGTCACACAGAAAATGAAACATCATAAGATATCACTAATACACGGAATGTAAACTTGGCTACACATGAACTGAATTACAAAACAGAACAGGGTCTCAAATTTAGAAAACCAACTTATGCTTGCTTAAGGGGAAAGGTGAGTTGGGGTGCTGCATAAAACCAGAGATAGAAATTAGCACAGATACCTTTCCATAAGCCAAATATGTAATAGTCAAGACCTACCCCTTGCTCAACGAAATGGACTAAACACCCCATATTCAACGCCTAGGAATACACCTGACTAGTAAGAATCTTCAAACCCATGGATTTATATGTCTCCATAAGAGAATGAAGCGTGTGTACAGCGGCATGAATGCAGCAGAGGAAATCCGATAAATCCCATTATCAAAATGAATTACACAAACAAAACCCAAGGACAGTGAAATAGAGAGCAATTCTTAAATAATTCATTCAGGGCTTGTGATGCAACCTGGATTTACCACATCTACACCCAGAGCTGAGTGAGACATAAGGTTGGGCACTTCGGGCTGATAGCATTGGTGAGGCTCGATGAGCAAATGCAGACCCTTTAAAGTCATACAGCATGGTACCCATTCCATGGGTCCCAACTCTCCAAGTTTAAGGGATTCTTCCTTCAGCTAAAACATGCATGGGAAGCCCACAGTATGGTGCACCGTGTGACTGGCAAACGTTTTCAAATGCATCTCAGTTTTTGTCCCCTTTTACTCGGGTTCACCATTCCAGACCCTTTACGAACACTCTCCCCACTTGGAGAGTCAGTGCCTTTAACCTCCTGTTGGGCACAGTTTGCAATTTCTGCGCAAGATGAAAAGGAAGAGGGAGAACGAATGAGAGACTAGCTGTAGGTGTCTGCACGGGCAAATTTAACGCTCATTTCCCACCAGGAAGAGGAATTAACCAAAGGCTCAGCATGCCGTGCCGGAACCAGATTAGGGCCTGAGGCAATCCTGTGGGTTTGCCGCCAGCTAACAAGATAGCGAGTTGAAGAAAGGAGCTCAGGGGCACTGTAACTCACAAACCTGCAGAGTTATAAATGACAGCTATCGTCCAAAAATATATTGAAGGAAGGCTGCGAAGACGACTTGTAAGCGGGACAGATTTGCAGGAAAACGATTTCAGGGGGTAGACGGCAATTCCATTTAAAGCATAGGAAAAGAGGCAGAACGTCGACAATGATGCTCTTGGCCAAAAAGGGCATATGCATTTTTCCTGAATATATTCAGGAAAAAACGCATACGCCCTTTTTGGCCAACCAAGCAAGCATGTTAAAAAAATCTGCACTACAATGAAGTCTCACTGCCCCCCGGTCAATAGGGCCATCTGAAAAAAGTGTAAAATCAGAAAGGCAGCACAGGCCATGGAGAACAGGGAGCCTTGTTATGCTGATGGGCGGGATGTAAATTGCCAACAGCCACTCTGGAGAAGTGTATGGTGTTTCCCGGAACACCGAAAAAACAAAGCTACGGAGCCTACGGCACTTCCACTTATGGTCCTATAGCTTAGGGAAATTAAAATCAAAAACACACAGCCACCCCAAAGTGTCGGACGGCTCTGTTTACAAGAACCTCGTCTACGGTACAAGTTAAATATCCCAGAAGGTGAAAAATGGATAAAGAAGTTGTGGTACGTACGTACAATGGAATATCACTCAGCAATGAAATCTATGTCATCAGGCCCTTCGCGGCATAATGAGTGGATTCAGGTACGATGATTCTAAGTGAAATAAGTCACACAGAAAATGAAACATCATAAGATATCACTACTACACGGAATGTAAACTTGGCTACACAAGAACTGAATTACAAAACAGAACAGGGTCTCAAATTTAGAAAACCAACTTATGCTTGCTTAAGGGGAAAGGTGAGTTGGGGTGCTGCATAAAACCAGAGATAGAAATTAGCACAGATACCTTTCCATAAGCCTAATATGTAATAGTCAAGACCTACCCCTTGCTCAACGAAATGGACTAAACACCCCATATTCAACGCCTAGGAATACACCTGACTAGTAAGAATCTTCAAACCCATGGATTTATATGTCTCCGTAAGAGAATGAAGCGTGTGTACTGCGGCATGAATGCAGCAGAGAAAATCCGATAAATCCCATTATCAAAATGAATTACACAAACAAAACCCAAGGACAGTGAAATAGAGAGCAATTCTTAAATAATTCATTCAGGGCTTGTGATGCAACCTGGATTTACCACATCTACACCCAGAGCTGAGTGAGACATAAGGTTGGGCACTTCGGCTCATAGCATTGGTGAGGTTCGATGAGCAAATGCAGACCCTTTGAAGTCATACAGCATGGTACCTTTTCCATGGGTCCCAATTCTCCAAGTTTAAGGGATTCTTCCTTCAGCTAAAACATGCATGGGAAACCCACAGTATGGTGCACCGTGTGACTGGCAAACGTTTTCAAATGCATCTCAGTTTTCGTCCACTTTTACTCGGGTTCACCATTCCAGACCCTTTACGAACACTCTCCCCACTTGGAGAGTCAGTGCCTTTAACCTCCTGTTGGGCACAGTTTGCAATTTCTGCGCAAGATGAACAGGAATAGGGAGCACCAATGAGAGACTAGCTGTAGGTGTCTGCACAGGCAAATTTAACGCTCATTTCCCACCAGGAAGAGGAATTAACCAAAAGCTCAGCATGCCGTGCCGCAACAAGATTAGGGCCTGAAGCAATCCAGCGGGTTTGCGGCCAGCTCTAAAGAAAGCGATTTGAAGAAAGGAGCTCAGGGGCACTGTAATTCACAAACCTGCAGAGTTATAAATGACAGATATAGTCCAAAAATATATTGAAGGAAGGCTGCAAAGACGACTTGAAAGCGGGGAAGAATTGCATGAAAACGATTTCAGGGTGTAGACTGGAATTGCATTTAAAGCATAGGAAAAGAGGCAGAACGACCACAATGATGTACTTGGCCAAAAAGGGCGTATGCGTTTTTTCCTGAATATATTCAGGAAAAAATGCATACGCCCTTTTTGGCCAACCAAGCAAGCATGATAAAGAAATCTGCACTACAATGAAGTCTCACTGGCCCCCGGTCAAAAGGGCCGTCTGAAAAAAGTGTAAAATCCAGAAATGCAGCACAGGCCATGGAGAACAGGGAACCTTGTTATGCTGATGAGTGGGATGTAAATTGCCAACAGCCACTCTGGAGAAGTGTATGGTGTTTCCTGAAACACCTAAAAAACAAAGCAACGGAGCCTACGGCACTTCCCCTTATGGTCCTATAGCTTAGGAAAATTAAAATCAAAAACACACAACCACCCAAATGTCTCCGGCGGCTCTGTTTACAAGAACCTCGTCTACAGTACAAGTTAAATATCCCAGAATGTGAAAAATGGATAAACAAGTTGTGGTACGTACGTACAATGGAATATCACACAGCAATGAAATCTACGTCATCAGGCCCGTCGCGGCATAATGAGTGGATTCAGGTACGATGATTCTAAGTGAAATAAGTCACACAGAAAATGAAACATCATAAGATATCACTAATACACGGAATGTAAACTTGGCTACACATGAACTGAATTACAAAACAGAACAGGGTCTCAAATTTAGAAAACCAACTTATGCTTGCTTAAGGGGAAAGGTGAGTTGGGGTGCTGCATAAAACCAGAGATAGAAATTAGCACAGATACCTTTCCATAAGCCAAATATGTAATAGTCAAGACCTACCCCTTGCTCAACGAAATGGACTAAACACCCCATATTCAACGCCTAGGAATACACCTGACTAGTAAGAATCTTCAAACCCATGGATTTATATGTCTCCATAAGAGAATGAAGCGTGTGTACAGCGGCATGAATGCAGCAGAGGAAATCCGATAAATCCCATTATCAAAATGAATTACACAAACAAAACCCAAGGACAGTGAAATAGAGAGCAATTCTTAAATAATTCATTCAGGGCTTGTGATGCAACCTGGATTTACCACATCTACACCCAGAGCTGAGTGAGACATAAGGTTGGGCACTTCGGGCTGATAGCATTGGTGAGGCTCGATGAGCAAATGCAGACCCTTTAAAGTCATACAGCATGGTACCCATTCCATGGGTCCCAACTCTCCAAGTTTAAGGGATTCTTCCTTCAGCTAAAACATGCATGGGAAGCCCACAGTATGGTGCACCGTGTGACTGGCAAACGTTTTCAAATGCATCTCAGTTTTTGTCCCCTTTTACTCGGGTTCACCATTCCAGACCCTTTACGAACACTCTCCCCACTTGGAGAGTCAGTGCCTTTAACCTCCTGTTGGGCACAGTTTGCAATTTCTGCGCAAGATGAAAAGGAAGAGGGAGAACGAATGAGAGACTAGCTGTAGGTGTCTGCACGGGCAAATTTAACGCTCATTTCCCACCAGGAAGAGGAATTAACCAAAGGCTCAGCATGCCGTGCCGGAACCAGATTAGGGCCTGAGGCAATCCTGTGGGTTTGCCGCCAGCTAACAAGATAGCGAGTTGAAGAAAGGAGCTCAGGGGCACTGTAACTCACAAACCTGCAGAGTTATAAATGACAGCTATCGTCCAAAAATATATTGAAGGAAGGCTGCGAAGACGACTTGTAAGCGGGACAGATTTGCAGGAAAACGATTTCAGGGGGTAGACGGCAATTCCATTTAAAGCATAGGAAAAGAGGCAGAACGTCGACAATGATGCTCTTGGCCAAAAAGGGCATATGCATTTTTCCTGAATATATTCAGGAAAAAACGCATACGCCCTTTTTGGCCAACCAAGCAAGCATGTTAAAAAAATCTGCACTACAATGAAGTCTCACTGCCCCCCGGTCAATAGGGCCATCTGAAAAAAGTGTAAAATCAGAAAGGCAGCACAGGCCATGGAGAACAGGGTGCCTTGTTATGCTGATGGGCGGGATGTAAATTGCCAACAGCCACTCTGGAGAAGTGTATGGTGTTTCCCGGAACACCGAAAAAACAAAGCTACGGAGCCTACGGCACTTCCACTTATGGTCCTATAGCTTAGGGAAATTAAAATCAAAAACACACAGCCACCCCAAAGTGTCGGACGGCTCTGTTTACAAGAACCTCGTCTACGGTACAAGTTAAATATCCCAGAATGTGAAAAATGGATAAAGAAGTTGTGGTACGTACGTACAATGGAATATCACTCAGCAATGAAATCTATGTCATCAGGCCCTTCGCGGCATAATGAGTGGATTCAGGTACGATGATTCTAAGTGAAATAAGTCACACAGAAAATGAAACATCATAAGATATCACTACTACACGGAATGTAAACTTGGCTACACATGAACTGAATTACAAAACAGAACAGGGTCTCAAATTTAGAAAACCAACTTATGCTTGCTTAAGGGGAAAGGTGAGTTGGGGTGCTGCATAAAACCAGAGATAGAAATTAGCACAGATACCTTTCCATAAGCCTAATATGTAATAGTCAAGACCTACCCCTTGCTCAACGAAATGGACTAAACACCCCATATTCAACGCCTAGGAATACACCTGACTAGTAAGAATCTTCAAACCCATGGATTTATATGTCTCCGTAAGAGAATGAAGCGTGTGTACAGCGGCATGAATGCAGCAGAGAAAATCCGATAAATCCCATTATCAAAATGAATTACACAAACAAAACCCAAGGACAGTGAAATAGAGAGCAATTCTTAAATAATTCATTCAGGGCTTGTGATGCAACCTGGATTTACCACATCTACACCCAGAGCTGAGTGAGACATAAGGTTGGGCACTTCGGCTCATAGCATTGGTGAGGTTCGATGAGCAAATGCAGACCCTTTGAAGTCATACAGCATGGTACCTTTTCCATGGGTCCCAATTCTCCAAGTTTAAGGGATTCTTCCTTCAGCTAAAACATGCATGGGAAACCCACAGTATGGTGCACCGTGTGACTGGCAAACGTTTTCAAATGCATCTCAGTTTTCGTCCACTTTTACTCGGGTTCACCATTCCAGACCCTTTACGAACACTCTCCCCACTTGGACAGTCAGTGTCTTTAACATCCTGTTGGGCACAGTTTGCAATTTCTGCGCAAGATGAACAGGAATAGGGAGCACCAATGAGAGACTAGCTGTAGGTGTCTGCACAGGCAAATTTAACGCTCATTTCCCACCAGGAAGAGGAATTAACCAAAAGCTCAGCATGCCGTGCCGCAACAAGATTAGGGCCTGAAGAAATCCAGCGGGTTTGCGGCCAGCTCTAAAGAAAGCGATTTGAAGAAAGGAGCTCAGGGGCACTGTAATTCACAAACCTGCAGAGTTATAAATGACAGATATCGTCCAAAAATATATTGAAGGAAGGCTGCGAAGACGACTTGAAAGCGGGGCAGAATTGCATGAAAACGATTTCAGGGTGTAGACTGGAATTGCATTTAAAGCATAGGAAAAGAGGCAGAACGACCACAATGATGCACTTGGCCAAAAAGGGCGTATGCGTTTTTTCCTGAATATATTCAGGAAAAAATGCATACGCACTTTTTGGCCAACCAAGCAAGCATGATAAAGAAATCTGCACTACAATGAAGTCTCACTGGCCCCCGGTAAAAAGGGCCGTCTGAAAAAAGTGTAAAATCCAGAAATGCAGCACAGGCCATGGAGAACAGGGAGCCTTGTTATGCTGATGGGTGGGATGTAAATTGCCAAAAGCCACTCTGGAGAAGTGTATTGTGTTTCCTGAAACACCTAAAAAACAAAGCAACGGAGCCTACGGCACTTCCACTTATGGTCCTATAGCTTAGGGAAATTAAAATCAAAAACACACAGCCACCCCAAAGTTTCAGAGGGCTCTGTTTACAAGAACCTCGTCTACGGTACAAGTTAAATATCCCAGAAAGTGAAAAATGGATAAAGAAGTTGTGGTACGTACGTACAATGGAATATCACTCACCAATGAAATCTATGTCATCTGGCCCGTCGTGGCATAATGAGTGGATTCAGGTATGATGATTCTAAGAGAAATAAGTCACAAAGAAAATGAAACATCATAAGATATCACTTATACACCGAATGTAATCTTGGCTACACATGAACTGAATTACAAAAGAGAACAGGGTCTCAAATTTAGAAAACCAACTTATGTTTGCTTAAGGGGAAAGGTGAGTTGGGGTGCTGCATAAAACCAGAGATAGAAATTAGCACAGATACCATTCCATACGTCAAATATGTAATAGTCAGGGGGCTTCCCTGGTGGTGCAGTGGTTGAGAGTCCGCCTGCCGATGAAGGGGACGCGGGTTCGTGCCCCAGTCCGAGAGGATCCAACATGCCGCGTAGCTACTGGCCCCGTAAGTCATGGCCGTTGAGCCTGCGCGTCCGGAGCCTGTGCTCCGCAACGGGAGAGGCCACAACACTGAGAGGCCCGCGTACAGAAAAAAAAAAAAAATATGTAATAGTCAAGACCTACCCCTTGCTCAACGAAATGGGCTAAACACCCTATATTCAACGCCTAGGAATACACCTGACTAGTAAGAATCTTAAAACCCATGGATTTATATGTCTCCATAAGAGAATGAAGCGTGTGTACAGCTGCATGAAGGCAGCAGAGAAAATCCGATAAATCCCATTATCAAAATGAATTACAAAAACAAAACACAATGACAGTGAAATAGAGAGCAATTCTTAAATAATTCATTCAGGGCTTGTGATGCAACCTGGATTTACCTCATCTAAACCCAGAGCTGAGTGAGACATAATGTTGGACACTTCGGGCTGATAGCATTGTTGAGTTTCGATGAGCAAATGCAGACCACTTGAAGTCATACTGCATGGTACCCATTCCATGGGTCCCAACTCTCCAGGTTTAAGCGATTCTTCCTTCAGATAAAACATGCATGGGAAACCCAGAGTATGGTGCACCGTGTGACCGGGAAACGTTTTCAAATGCATCTCAGTTTTCGTCCCCTTTTACTCGGGTTCACCATTCAGACCGTTTACGAACACTCTGCCCACTTGGAGAGTCAGTGCCTTTAACGTCCTGTTGGGCACAGTTTGCAATTTCTGCGCAAGATGAAAAGGAATAGGGAGAACGAATGAGAGGCTAGCTCTAGGTGTCTGCACGGGCAAATTTAACGCTCATTTCCCACCAGGAAGAGGAATTAACCAAAGGCTCAGCATGCCGTGCCGCAACAAGATTAGGGCCTGAAGCAATCCTGCGGGTTTGCGGCCAGCTCAAAAGAAAGCGATTTGAAGAAAGGAGCTCAGGGGCACTGTAATTCACAAACCTGCAGAGTTATAAATGACAGATATAGTCCAAAAATATATTGAAGGAAGGCTGCAAAGACGACTTGAAAGCGGGGAAGAATTGCATGAAAACGATTTCAGGGTGTAGACTGGAATTGCATTTAAAGCATAGGAAAAGAGGCAGAACGACCACAATGATGCACTTGGCCAAAAAGGGCGTATGCGTTTTTTCCTGAATATATTCAGGAAAAAATGCATACGCCCTTTTTGGCCAACCAAGCAAGCATGATAAAGAAATCTGCACTACAATGAAGTCTCACTGGCCCCCGGTCAAAAGGGCCGTCTGAAAAAGTGTAAAATCCAGAAATGCAGCACTGGCCATGGAGAACAGGGAACCTTGTTATGCTGATGAGTGGGATGTAAATTGCCAACAGCCACTCTGGAGAAGTGTATGGTGTTTCCTGAAACACCTAAAAAACAAAGCAACGGAGCCTACGGCACTTCCCCTTATGGTCCTATAGCTTAGGAAAATTAAAATCAAAAACACACAACCACCCAAAAGTCTCGGGCGGCTCTGTTTACAAGAACCTCGTCTACAGTACAAGTTAAATATCCCAGAATGTGAAAAATGGATAAACAAGTTGTGGTACGTACGTACAATGGAATATCACACAGCAATGAAATCTACGTCATCAGGCCCGTCGCGGCATAATGAGTGGATTCAGGTACGATGATTCTAAGTGAAATAAGTCACACAGAAAATGAAACATCATAAGATATCACTAATACACGGAATGTAAACTTGGCTACACATGAACTGAATTACAAAACAGAACAGGGTCTCAAATTTAGAAAACCAACTTATGCTTGCTTAAGGGGAAAGGTGAGTTGGGGTGCTGCATAAAACCAGAGATAGAAATTAGCACAGATACCTTTCCATAAGCCAAATATGTAATAGTCAAGACCTACCCCTTGCTCAACGAAATGGACTAAACACCCCATATTCAACGCCTAGGAATACACCTGACTAGTAAGAATCTTCAAACCCATGGATTTATATGTCTCCATAAGAGAATGAAGCGTGTGTACAGCGGCATGAATGCAGCAGAGGAAATCCGATAAATCCCATTATCAAAATGAATTACACAAACAAAACCCAAGGACAGTGAAATAGAGAGCAATTCTTAAATAATTCATTCAGGGCTTGTGATGCAACCTGGATTTACCACATCTACACCCAGAGCTGAGTGAGACATAAGGTTGGGCACTTCGGGCTGATAGCATTGGTGAGGCTCGATGAGCAAATGCAGACCCTTTAAAGTCATACAGCATGGTACCCATTCCATGGGTCCCAACTCTCCAAGTTTAAGGGATTCTTCCTTCAGCTAAAACATGCATGGGAAGCCCACAGTATGGTGCACCGTGTGACTGGCAAACGTTTTCAAATGCATCTCAGTTTTTGTCCCCTTTTACTCGGGTTCACCATTCCAGACCCTTTACGAACACTCTCCCCACTTGGAGAGTCAGTGCCTTTAACCTCCTGTTGGGCACAGTTTGCAATTTCTGCGCAAGATGAAAAGGAAGAGGGAGAACGAATGAGAGACTAGCTGTAGGTGTCTGCACGGGCAAATTTAACGCTCATTTCCCACCAGGAAGAGGAATTAACCAAAGGCTCAGCATGCCGTGCCGGAACCAGATTAGGGCCTGAGGCAATCCTGTGGGTTTGCCGCCAGCTAACAAGATAGCGAGTTGAAGAAAGGAGCTCAGGGGCACTGTAACTCACAAACCTGCAGAGTTATAAATGACAGCTATCGTCCAAAAATATATTGAAGGAAGGCTGCGAAGACGACTTGTAAGCGGGACAGATTTGCAGGAAAACGATTTCAGGGGGTAGACGGCAATTCCATTTAAAGCATAGGAAAAGAGGCAGAACGTCGACAATGATGCTCTTGGCCAAAAAGGGCATATGCATTTTTCCTGAATATATTCAGGAAAAAACGCATACGCCCTTTTTGGCCAACCAAGCAAGCATGTTAAAAAAATCTGCACTACAATGAAGTCTCACTGCCCCCCGGTCAATAGGGCCATCTGAAAAAAGTGTAAAATCAGAAAGGCAGCACAGGCCATGGAGAACAGGGTGCCTTGTTATGCTGATGGGCGGGATGTAAATTGCCAACAGCCACTCTGGAGAAGTGTATGGTGTTTCCCGGAACACCGAAAAAACAAAGCTACGGAGCCTACGGCACTTCCACTTATGGTCCTATAGCTTAGGGAAATTAAAATCAAAAACACACAGCCACCCCAAAGTGTCGGACGGCTCTGTTTACAAGAACCTCGTCTACGGTACAAGTTAAATATCCCAGAAGGTGAAAAATGGATAAAGAAGTTGTGGTACGTACGTACAATGGAATATCACTCAGCAATGAAATCTATGTCATCAGGCCCTTCGCGGCATAATGAGTGGATTCAGGTACGATGATTCTAAGTGAAATAAGTCACACAGAAAATGAAACATCATAAGATATCACTACTACACGGAATGTAAACTTGGCTACACAAGAACTGAATTACAAAACAGAACAGGGTCTCAAATTTAGAAAACCAACTTATGCTTGCTTAAGGGGAAAGGTGAGTTGGGGTGCTGCATAAAACCAGAGATAGAAATTAGCACAGATACCTTTCCATAAGCCTAATATGTAATAGTCAAGACCTACCCCTTGCTCAACGAAATGGACTAAACACCCCATATTCAACGCCTAGGAATACACCTGACTAGTAAGAATCTTCAAACCCATGGATTTATATGTCTCCGTAAGAGAATGAAGCGTGTGTACTGCGGCATGAATGCAGCAGAGAAAATCCGATAAATCCCATTATCAAAATGAATTACACAAACAAAACCCAAGGACAGTGAAATAGAGAGCAATTCTTAAATAATTCATTCAGGGCTTGTGATGCAACCTGGATTTACCACATCTACACCCAGAGCTGAGTGAGACATAAGGTTGGGCACTTCGGCTCATAGCATTGGTGAGGTTCGATGAGCAAATGCAGACCCTTTGAAGTCATACAGCATGGTACCTTTTCCATGGGTCCCAATTCTCCAAGTTTAAGGGATTCTTCCTTCAGCTAAAACATGCATGGGAAACCCACAGTATGGTGCACCGTGTGACTGGCAAACGTTTTCAAATGCATCTCAGTTTTCGTCCACTTTTACTCGGGTTCACCATTCCAGACCCTTTACGAACACTCTCCCCACTTGGACAGTCAGTGTCTTTAACATCCTGTTGGGCACAGTTTGCAATTTCTGCGCAAGATGAACAGGAATAGGGAGCACCAATGAGAGACTAGCTGTAGGTGTCTGCACAGGCAAATTTAACGCTCATTTCCCACCAGGAAGAGGAATTAACCAAAAGCTCAGCATGCCGTGCCGCAACAAGATTAGGGCCTGAAGAAATCCAGCGGGTTTGCGGCCAGCTCTAAAGAAAGCGATTTGAAGAAAGGAGCTCAGGGGCACTGTAATTCACAAACCTGCAGAGTTATAAATGACAGATATCGTCCAAAAATATATTGAAGGAAGGCTGCGAAGACGACTTGAAAGCGGGGCAGAATTGCATGAAAACGATTTCAGGGTGTAGACTGGAATTGCATTTAAAGCATAGGAAAAGAGGCAGAACGACCACAATGATGCACTTGGCCAAAAAGGGCGTATGCGTTTTTTCCTGAATATATTCAGGAAAAAATGCATACGCACTTTTTGGCCAACCAAGCAAGCATGATAAAGAAATCTGCACTACAATGAAGTCTCACTGGCCCCCGGTAAAAAGGGCCATCTGAAAAAAGTGTAAAATCCAGAAATGCAGCACAGGCCATGGAGAACAGGGAGCCTTGTTATGCTGATGGGTGGGATGTAAATTGCCAACAGCCACTCTGGAGAAGTGTATGGTGTTTCCTGAAACACCTAAAAAACACAGCAACGGAGCCTACGGCACTTCCCCTTATGGTCCTATAGCTTAGGAAAATTAAAATCAAAAACACACAAGCACCCAAAAGTGTCGGGCCGCTCTGTTTACAAGAACCTCGTCTACAGTACAAGTTAAATATCCCAGAATGTGAAAAATGGATAAACAAGTTGTGGTACGTACGTACAATGGAATATCACACAGCAATGAAATCTATGTCATCAGGCCCGTCGCGGCATAATGAGTGGATTCAGGTACGATGATTCTAAGTGAAATAAGTCACACAGAAAATGAAACATCATAAGATATCACTAATACACGGAATGTAAACTTGGCTACACATGAACTGAATTACAAAACAGAACAGGGCCTCAAATTTAGAAAACCAACTTATGCTTGCTTAAGGGGAAAGGTGAGTTGGGGTGCTGCATAAAACCAGAGATAGAAATTAGCACAGATACCTTTCCATAAGCCAAATATGTAATAGTCAAGACCTACCCCTTGCTCAACGAAATGGACTAAACACCCCATATTCAACGCCTAGGAATACACCTGACTAGTAAGAATCTTCAAACCCATGGATTTATATGTCTCCATAAGAGAATGAAGCGTGTGTACAGCGGCATGAATGCAGCAGAGGAAATCCGATAAATCCCATTATCAAAATGAATTACACAAACAAAACCCAAGGACAGTGAAATAGAGAGCAATTCTTAAATAATTTTTTCAGGTCTTGTGATGCAACCTGGATTTACCACATCTACACCCAGAGCTGAGTGAGACATAAGGTTGGGCACTTCGGGCTGATAGCATTGGTGAGGTTCGATGAGCAAATGCAGACCCTTTAAAGTCATACAGCATGGTACCCATTCCATGGGTCCCAACTCTCCAAGTTTAAGGGATTCTTCCTTCAGCTAAAACATGCATGGGAAACCCACAGTATGGTGCACCGTGTGACTGGCAAACGTTTTCAAATGCATCTCAGTTTTCGTCCCCTTTTACTCGGGTTCACCATTCCAGACCCTTTACGAACACTCTCCCCACTTGGAGAGTCAGTGCCTTTAACCTCCTGTTGGGCACAGTTTGCAATTTCTGCGCAAGATGAAAAGGAATAGGGAGAACGAATGAGAGACTAGCTCTAGGTGTCTGCACGGGCAAATTTAACGCTCATTTCCCACCAGGAAGAGGAATTAACCAAAGGCTCAGCATGCCGTACCGGAACCAGATTAGGGCCTGAGGCAATCCAGTGGGTTTGCGGCCAGCTCACAAGATAGCGAGTTGAAGAAATGAGCTCAGGGGCACTGTAACTCACAAACCTGCAGAGTTATAAATGACAGCTATCGTCCAAAAATATATTGAAGGAAGGCTGCGAAGACGACTTGTAAGTGGGGCAGAATTGCAGGAAAACGATTTCAGGGGGTAGACGGGAATTGCATTTAAAGAATAGGAAAAGAGGCAGAACGTCGACAATGATGCTCTTGGCCAAAAAGGGCGTATGCGTTTTTTCCTGAATATATTCAGGAAAAAACGCATACGCCCTTTTTGGCCAACCAAGCAAGCATGTTAAAGAAATCTGCACTACAATGAAGTCTCACTGCCCCCCGGTCAAAAGGGCCATCTGAAAAAAGTGTAAAATCCAGAAAGGCAGCACAGGCCATGGAGAACAGGGAGCCTTGTTATGCTGATGGGCGGGATGTAAATTGCCAACAGCCACTCTGGAGAAGTGTATGGTGTTTCCCGTAACACCGAAAAAACAAAGCTACGGAGCCTACGGCACTTCCACTTATGGTCCTATAGCTTAGGGAAATTAAAATCAAAAACACACAGCCACCCCAAAGTGTCGGACGGCTCTGTTTACAAGAACCTCGTCTACGGTACAAGTTAAATATCCCAGAATGTGAAAAATGGATAAAGAAGTTGTGGTACGTACGTACAATGGAATATCACTCAGCAATGAAATCTATGTCATCAGGCCCGTCGCGGCATAATGAGTGGATTCAGGTACGATGATTCTAAGTGAAATAAGTCACACAGAAAATGAAACATCATAAGATATCACTACTACACGGAATGTAAACTTGGCTACACATGAAATGAATTACAAAACAGAACAGGGTCTCAAATTTAGAAAACCAACTTATGCTTGCTTAAGGGTAAAGGTGAGTTAGGGTGTTGCATAAAACCAGTGATAGAAATTAGCACAGATACCGTTCCATAAGCCAAATATGTAATAGTCAAGACCTACCCCTTGCTCAACGAAATGGACTAAACACCCCATATTCAACGCCTAGGAATACACCTGACTAGTAAGAATCTTCAAACCCATGGATTTATATGTCTCCGTAAGAGAATGAAGCGTGTGTACAGCGGCATGAATGCAGCAGAGAAAATCCGATAAATCCCATTATCAAAATGAATTACACAAACAAAACCCAAGGACAGTGAAATAGAGAACAATTCTTAAATAATTCATTCAGGGCTTGTGATGCAACCCGGATTTACCACATCTACACCCAGTGCTGAGTGAGACATAAGGTTGGGCACTTCGGGCTGATAGCATTGGTGAGGTTCGATGAGAAAATGCAGACCATTTGAAGTCATACTGCATGGTACCCATTCCATGGGTCCCAACTCTCCAGGTTTAAGCCATTCTTCCTTCAGCTAAAGCATGCATGGGAAACCCACAGTATGGTGCACCGTGTGACCGGGAAACATTTTCAAATGCATCTCAGTTTTTGTCCCCTTTTACTCGGGTTCACAATTCCAGACCCTTTACTAACACTCTCCCCACTTGGACAGTCACTGCCTTTAACCTGCTGTTTGGCACAATTTGCAATTTCTGCGCAAGATGAACAGGAATAGGGAGAACCAATGAGAGACTAGCTGTAGGTGTCTGCAGGGGCAAATTTAACGCTCATTTCCAACCAGGAAGAGGAATTAACCAAACGCTCAACATTCCGTGCTGGAACCAGATTAGGGCCTGAATCAAACCTGGGGGTTTGCGGCCATCTCACAAGAAAGCGATTTGAAGAAAGGAGCTCAGGGGAACTGTAATTCACAAACCTGCAGAGTTATAAATGACAGCTATCGTCCAAAAATATATTGAAGGAAGGCTGCGAAGACCACTTGAAAGCGGGGCAGAATTGCAGGAAAACGATTTCAGGGGGTAGACTGGAATTGCATTTAAAGCATAGGAAAAGAGGCAGAACGTCCACAATGATGCACTTGGCCAAAAAGTGCGTATGCGTTTTTTCCTGAATATATTCCGGAAAAAACGCATACGCACTTTTTGGCCAACCAAGCAAGCATGTTAAAGAAATCTGCACTACAATGAAGTCTCACTGCCCCCCGGTCAAAAGGGCCATCTGAAAAAAGTGTAAAATCCAGAAAGGCAGCACAGGCCATGGAGAACAGGGAGCCTTGTTATGCTGATGGGTGGGATGTAAATTGCCAAAAGCCACTCTGGAGAAGTGTATTGTGTTTCCTGAAACACCTAAAAAACAAAGCAACGGAGCCTACGGCACTTCCACTTATGGTCCTATAGCTTAGGGAAATTAAAATCAAAAACACACAGCCACCCCAAAGTTTCAGAGGGCTCTGTTTACAAGAACCTCGTCTACGGTACAAGTTAAATATCCCAGAAAGTGAAAAATGGATAATGAAGTTGTGGTACGTACGTACAATGGAATATCACTCACCAATGAAATCTATGTCATCTGGCCCGTCGTGGCATAATGAGTGGATTCAGGTATGATGATTCTAAGAGAAATAAGTCACAAAGAAAATGAAACATCATAAGATATCACTTATACACCGAATGTAATCTTGGCTACACATGAACTGAATTACAAAAGAGAACAGGGTCTCAAATTTAGAAAACCAACTTATGTTTGCTTAAGGGGAAAGGTGAGTTGGGGTGCTGCATAAAACCAGAGATAGAAATTAGCACAGATACCATTCCATACGTCAAATATGTAATAGTCAGGGGGCTTCCCTGGTGGTGCAGTGGTTGAGAGTCCGCCTGCCGATGAAGGGGACGCGGGTTCGTGCCCCGGTCCGAGAGGATCCAACATGCCGCATAGCTACTGGCCCCGTAAGTCATGGCCGTTGAGCCTGCGCGTCCGGAGCCTGTGCTCCGCAACGGGAGAGACCACAACACTGAGAGGCCCGCGTACAGAAAAAAAAAAAAAAATATGTAATAGTCAAGACCTACCCCTTGCTCAACGAAATGGGCTAAACACCCTATATTCAACGCCTAGGAATACACCTGACTAGTAAGAATCTTAAAACCCATGGATTTATATGTCTCCATAAGAGAATGAAGCGTGTGTACAGCTGCATGAAGGCAGCAGAGAAAATCCGATAAATCCCATTATCAAAATGAATTACAAAAACAAAACACAATGACAGTGAAATAGAGAGCAATTCTTAAATAATTCATTCAGGGCTTGTGATGCAACCTGGATTTACCTCATCTAAACCCAGAGCTGAGTGAGACATAATGTTGGACACTTCGGGCTGATAGCATTGTTGAGTTTCGATGAGCAAATGCAGACCACTTGAAGTCATACTGCATGGTACCCATTCCATGGGTCCCAACTCTCCAGGTTTAAGCGATTCTTCCTTCAGATAAAACATGCATGGGAAACCCAGAGTATGGTGCACCGTGTGACCGGGAAACGTTTTCAAATGCATCTCAGTTTTCGTCCCCTTTTACTCGGGTTCACAATTCCAGACCATTTACTAACACTCTCCCCACTTGGAGAGTCAGTGCCTTTAACCTCCTGTTTAGCACAGTTTGCAATTTCTGCGCAAGATGAACAGGAATAGGGAGAACCAATGAGAGACTAGCTGTAGGTGTCTGCACGGTCAAATTTAACGCTCATTTCCAACCACGAAGAGGAATTAACCAAAGGCTCAGCATGCCGTGCCGCAACAAGATTAGGGCCTGAAGCAATCCTGCGGGTTTGCGGCCAGCTCAAAAGAAAGCGATTTGAAGAAAGGAGCTCAGGGGCACTGTAATTCACAAACCTGCAGAGTTATAAATGACAGCTATCGTCCAAAAATATATTGAAGGAAGGCTGCGAAGAGGACTTGAAATCGGGGCAGAATTGCATGAAAACGATTTCAGGGGGTAGACTGGAATTGCATTTAAAGCATAGGAAAAGAGGCAGAACGACCACAATGATGCACTTGGCCAAAAAGGGCGTATGCGTTTTTTCCTGAATATATTCAGGAAAAAACGCATACGCACTTTTTGGCCAACCAAGCAAGCATGTTAAAGAAATCTGCACTACAATGAAGTCTCACTGCCCCCCGGTCAAAAGGGCCATCTGAAAAAAGTGTAAAATCCAGAAATGCAGCACAGGCCATGGAGAACAGGGAGCCTTGTTATGCTGATGCGTGGGATGTAAATTGCCAACAGCCACTCTGGAGAAGTGTATGGTGTTTCCTGAAACACCTAAAAAACACAGCAACGGAGCCTACGGCATTTCCCCTTATGGTCCTATAGCTTAGGAAAATTAAAATCAAAAACACACAACCACCCAAAAGTCTCGGGCGGCTCTGTTTACAAGAACCTCGTCTACAGTACAAGTTAAATATCCCAGAATGTGAAAAATGGATAAACAAGTTGTGGTACGTACGTACAATGGAATATCACACAGCAATGAAATCTATGTCATCAGGCCCGTCGCGGCATAATGATTGGATTCAGGTATGATGATTCTAAGTGAAATAAGTCACACAGAAAATGAAACATCATAAGATATCACTAATACACGGAATGTAAACTTGGCTACACATGAACTGAATTACAAAACAGAACAGGGTCTCAAATTTAGAAAACCAACTTATGCTTGCTTAAGGGGAAAGGTGAGTTGGGGTGCTGCATAAAACCAGAGATAGAAATTAGCACAGATACCTTTCCATAAGCCAAATATGTAATAGTCAAGACCTACCCCTTGCTCAACGAAATGGACTAAACACCCCATATTCAACGCCTAGGAATACACCTGACTAGTAAGAATCTTCAAACCCATGGATTTATATGTCTCCGTAAGAGAATGAAGCGTGTGTACAGCGGCATGAATGCAGCAGAGAAAATCCGATAAATCCCATTATCAAAATGAATTACACAAACAAAACCCAAGGACAGTGAAATAGAGAGCAATTCTTAAATAATTCATTCAGGGCTTGTGATGCAACCTGGATTTACCACATCTACACCAAGAGCTGAGTGAGACATAAGGTTGGGCACTTCGGCTCATAGCATTGGTGAGGTTCGATGAGCAAATGCAGACCCTTTGAAGTCATACAGCATGGTACCTTTTCCATGGGTCCCAATTCTCCAAGTTTAAGGGATTCTTCCTTCAGCTAAAACATGCATGGGAAACCCACAGTATGGTGCACCGTGTGACTGGCAAACGTTTTCAAATGCATCTCAGTTTTCGTCCACTTTTACTCGGGTTCACCATTCCAGACCCTTTACGAACACTCTCCCCACTTGGACAGTCAGTGCCTTTAACATCCTGTTGGGCACAGTTTGCAATTTCTGCGCAAGATGAACAGGAATAGGGAGCACCAATGAGAGACTAGCTGTAGGTGTCTGCACAGGCAAATTTAACGCTCATTTCCCACCAGGAAGAGGAATTAACCAAAAGCTCAGCATGCCGTGCCGCAACAAGATTAGGGCCTGAAGCAATCCAGCGGGTTTGCGGCCAGCTCTAAAGAAAGCGATTTGAAGAAAGGAGCTCAGGGGCACTGTAATTCACAAACCTGCAGAGTTATAAATGACAGATATAGTCCAAAAATATATTGAAGGAAGGCTGCAAAGACGACTTGAAAGCGGGGAAGAATTGCATGAAAACGATTTCAGGGTGTAGACTGGAATTGCATTTAAAGCATAGGAAAAGAGGCAGAACGACCACAATGATGTACTTGGCCAAAAAGGGCGTATGCGTTTTTTCCTGAATATATTCAGGAAAAAATGCATACGCCCTTTTTGGCCAACCAAGCAAGCATGATAAAGAAATCTGCACTACAATGAAGTCTCACTGGCCCCCGGTCAAAAGGGCCGTCTGAAAAAAGTGTAAAATCCAGAAATGCAGCACAGGCCATGGAGAACAGGGAACCTTGTTATGCTGATGAGTGGGATGTAAATTGCCAACAGCCACTCTGGAGAAGTGTATGGTGTTTCCTGAAACACCTAAAAAACAAAGCAACGGAGCCTACGGCACTTCCCCTTATGGTCCTATAGCTTAGGAAAATTAAAATCAAAAACACACAACCACCCAAATGTCTCCGGCGGCTCTGTTTACAAGAACCTCGTCTACAGTACAAGTTAAATATCCCAGAATGTGAAAAATGGATAAACAAGTTGTGGTACGTACGTACAATGGAATATCAGACAGCAATGAAATCTACGTCATCAGGCCCGTCGCGGCATAATGAGTGGATTCAGGTACGATGATTCTAAGTGAAATAAGTCACACAGAAAATGAAACATCATAAGATATCACTAATACACGGAATGTAAACTTGGCTACACATGAACTGAATTACAAAACAGAACAGGGTCTCAAATTTAGAAAACCAACTTATGCTTGCTTAAGGGGAAAGGTGAGTTGGGGTGCTGCATAAAACCAGAGATAGAAATTAGCACAGATACCTTTCCATAAGCCAAATATGTAATAGTCAAGACCTACCCCTTGCTCAACGAAATGGACTAAACACCCCATATTCAACGCCTAGGAATACACCTGACTAGTAAGAATCTTCAAACCCATGGATTTATATGTCTCCATAAGAGAATGAAGCGTGTGTACAGCGGCATGAATGCAGCAGAGGAAATCCGATAAATCCCATTATCAAAATGAATTACACAAACAAAACCCAAGGACAGTGAAATAGAGAGCAATTCTTAAATAATTCATTCAGGGCTTGTGATGCAACCTGGATTTACCACATCTACACCCAGAGCTGAGTGAGACATAAGGTTGGGCACTTCGGGCTGATAGCATTGGTGAGGCTCGATGAGCAAATGCAGACCCTTTAAAGTCATACAGCATGGTACCCATTCCATGGGTCCCAACTCTCCAAGTTTAAGGGATTCTTCCTTCAGCTAAAACATGCATGGGAAGCCCACAGTATGGTGCACCGTGTGACTGGCAAACGTTTTCAAATGCATCTCAGTTTTTGTCCCCTTTTACTCGGGTTCACCATTCCAGACCCTTTACGAACACTCTCCCCACTTGGAGAGTCAGTGCCTTTAACCTCCTGTTGGGCACAGTTTGCAATTTCTGCGCAAGATGAAAAGGAAGAGGGAGAACGAATGAGAGACTAGCTGTAGGTGTCTGCACGGGCAAATTTAACGCTCATTTCCCACCAGGAAGAGGAATTAACCAAAGGCTCAGCATGCCGTGCCGGAACCAGATTAGGGCCTGAGGCAATCCTGTGGGTTTGCCGCCAGCTAACAAGATAGCGAGTTGAAGAAAGGAGCTCAGGGGCACTGTAACTCACAAACCTGCAGAGTTATAAATGACAGCTATCGTCCAAAAATATATTGAAGGAAGGCTGCGAAGACGACTTGTAAGCGGGACAGATTTGCAGGAAAACGATTTCAGGGGGTAGACGGCAATTCCATTTAAAGCATAGGAAAAGAGGCAGAACGTCGACAATGATGCTCTTGGCCAAAAAGGGCATATGCATTTTTCCTGAATATATTCAGGAAAAAACGCATACGCCCTTTTTGGCCAACCAAGCAAGCATGTTAAAAAAATCTGCACTACAATGAAGTCTCACTGCCCCCCGGTCAATAGGGCCATCTGAAAAAAGTGTAAAATCAGAAAGGCAGCACAGGCCATGGAGAACAGGGTGCCTTGTTATGCTGATGGGCGGGATGTAAATTGCCAACAGCCACTCTGGAGAAGTGTATGGTGTTTCCCGGAACACCGAAAAAACAAAGCTACGGAGCCTACGGCACTTCCACTTATGGTCCTATAGCTTAGGGAAATTAAAATCAAAAACACACAGCCACCCCAAAGTGTCGGACGGCTCTGTTTACAAGAACCTCGTCTACGGTACAAGTTAAATATCCCAGAATGTGAAAAATGGATAAAGAAGTTGTGGTACGTACGTACAATGGAATATCACTCAGCAATGAAATCTATGTCATCAGGCCCTTCGCGGCATAATGAGTGGATTCAGGTACGATGATTCTAAGTGAAATAAGTCACACAGAAAATGAAACATCATAAGATATCACTACTACACGGAATGTAAACTTGGCTACACATGAACTGAATTACAAAACAGAACAGGGTCTCAAATTTAGAAAACCAACTTATGCTTGCTTAAGGGGAAAGGTGAGTTGGGGTGCTGCATAAAACCAGAGATAGAAATTAGCACAGATACCTTTCCATAAGCCTAATATGTAATAGTCAAGACCTACCCCTTGCTCAACGAAATGGACTAAACACCCCATATTCAACGCCTAGGAATACACCTGACTAGTAAGAATCTTCAAACCCATGGATTTATATGTCTCCGTAAGAGAATGAAGCGTGTGTACAGCGGCATGAATGCAGCAGAGAAAATCCGATAAATCCCATTATCAAAATGAATTACACAAACAAAACCCAAGGACAGTGAAATAGAGAGCAATTCTTAAATAATTCATTCAGGGCTTGTGATGCAACCTGGATTTACCACATCTACACCCAGAGCTGAGTGAGACATAAGGTTGGGCACTTCGGCTCATAGCATTGGTGAGGTTCGATGAGCAAATGCAGACCCTTTGAAGTCATACAGCATGGTACCTTTTCCATGGGTCCCAATTCTCCAAGTTTAAGGGATTCTTCCTTCAGCTAAAACATGCATGGGAAACCCACAGTATGGTGCACCGTGTGACTGGCAAACGTTTTCAAATGCATCTCAGTTTTCGTCCACTTTTACTCGGGTTCACCATTCCAGACCCTTTACGAACACTCTCCCCACTTGGACAGTCAGTGTCTTTAACATCCTGTTGGGCACAGTTTGCAATTTCTGCGCAAGATGAACAGGAATAGGGAGCACCAATGAGAGACTAGCTGTAGGTGTCTGCACAGGCAAATTTAACGCTCATTTCCCACCAGGAAGAGGAATTAACCAAAAGCTCAGCATGCCGTGCCGCAACAAGATTAGGGCCTGAAGAAATCCAGCGGGTTTGCGGCCAGCTCTAAAGAAAGCGATTTGAAGAAAGGAGCTCAGGGGCACTGTAATTCACAAACCTGCAGAGTTATAAATGACAGATATCGTCCAAAAATATATTGAAGGAAGGCTGCGAAGACGACTTGAAAGCGGGGCAGAATTGCATGAAAACGATTTCAGGGTGTAGACTGGAATTGCATTTAAAGCATAGGAAAAGAGGCAGAACGACCACAATGATGCACTTGGCCAAAAAGGGCGTATGCGTTTTTTCCTGAATATATTCAGGAAAAAATGCATACGCCCTTTTTGGCCAACCAAGCAAGCATGATAAAGAAATCTGCACTACAATGAAGTCTCACTGGCCCCCGGTAAAAAGGGCCGTCTGAAAAAAGTGTAAAATCCAGAAATGCAGCACAGGCCATGGAGAACAGGGAGCCTTGTTATGCTGATGGGTGGGATGTAAATTGCCAACAGCCACTCTGGAGAAGTGTATGGTGTTTCCTGAAACACCTAAAAAACACAGCAACGGAGCCTACGGCACTTCCCCTTATGGTCCTATAGCTTAGGAAAATTAAAATCAAAAACACACAACCACCCAAAAGTGTCGGGCGGCTCTGTTTACAAGAACCTCGTCTACAGTACAAGTTAAATATCCCAGAATGTGAAAAATGGATAAACAAGTTGTGGTACGTACGTACAATGGAATATCACACAGCAATGAAATCTATGTCATCAGGCCCGTCGCGGCATAATGAGTGGATTCAGGTACGATGATTCTAAGTGAAATAAGTCACACAGAAAATGAAACATCATAAGATATCACTAATACACGGAATGTAAACTTGGCTACACATGAACTGAATTACAAAACAGAACAGGGCCTCAAATTTAGAAAACCAACTTATGCTTGCTTAAGGGGAAAGGTGAGTTGGGGTGCTGCATAAAACCAGAGATAGAAATTAGCACAGATACCTTTCCATAAGCCAAATATGTAATAGTCAAGACCTACCCCTTGCTCAACGAAATGGACTAAACACCCCATATTCAACGCCTAGGAATACACCTGACTAGTAAGAATCTTCAAACCCATGGATTTATATGTCTCCATAAGAGAATGAAGCGTGTGTACAGCGGCATGAATGCAGCAGAGGAAATCCGATAAATCCCATTATCAAAATGAATTACACAAACAAAACCCAAGGACAGTGAAATAGAGAGCAATTCTTAAATAATTTTTTCAGGTCTTGTGATGCAACCTGGATTTACCACATCTACACCCAGAGCTGAGTGAGACATAAGGTTGGGCACTTCGGGCTGATAGCATTGGTGAGGTTCGATGAGCAAATGCAGACCCTTTAAAGTCATACAGCATGGTACCCATTCCATGGGTCCCAACTCTCCAAGTTTAAGGGATTCTTCCTTCAGCTAAAACATGCATGGGAAACCCACAGTATGGTGCACCGTGTGACTGGCAAACGTTTTCAAATGCATCTCAGTTTTCGTCCCCTTTTACTCGGGTTCACCATTCCAGACCCTTTACGAACACTCTCCCCACTTGGAGAGTCAGTGCCTTTAACCTCCTGTTGGGCACAGTTTGCAATTTCTGCGCAAGATGAAAAGGAATAGGGAGAACGAATGAGAGACTAGCTCTAGGTGTCTGCACGGGCAAATTTAACGCTCATTTCCCACCAGGAAGAGGAATTAACCAAAGGCTCAGCATGCCGTACCGGAACCAGATTAGGGCCTGAGGCAATCCAGTGGGTTTGCGGCCAGCTCACAAGATAGCGAGTTGAAGAAATGAGCTCAGGGGCACTGTAACTCACAAACCTGCAGAGTTATAAATGACAGCTATCGTCCAAAAATATATTGAAGGAAGGCTGCGAAGACGACTTGTAAGTGGGGCAGAATTGCAGGAAAACGATTTCAGGGGGTAGACGGGAATTGCATTTAAAGAATAGGAAAAGAGGCAGAACGTCGACAATGATGCTCTTGGCCAAAAAGGGCGTATGCGTTTTTTCCTGAATATATTCAGGAAAAAACGCATACGCCCTTTTTGGCCAACCAAGCAAGCATGTTAAAGAAATCTGCACTACAATGAAGTCTCACTGCCCCCCGGTCAAAAGGGCCATCTGAAAAAAGTGTAAAATCCAGAAAGGCAGCACAGGCCATGGAGAACAGGGAGCCTTGTTATGCTGATGGGCGGGATGTAAATTGCCAACAGCCACTCTGGAGAAGTGTATGGTGTTTCCCGGAACACCGAAAAAACAAAGCTACGGAGCCTACGGCACTTCCACTTATGGTCCTATAGCTTAGGGAAATTAAAATCAAAAACACACAGCCACCCCAAAGTGTCGGACGGCTCTGTTTACAAGAACCTCGTCTACGGTACAAGTTAAATATCCCAGAATGTGAAAAATGGATAAAGAAGTTGTGGTACGTACGTACAATGGAATATCACTCAGCAATGAAATCTATGTCATCAGGCCCGTCGCGGCATAATGAGTGGATTCAGGTACGATGATTCTAAGTGAAATAAGTCACACAGAAAATGAAACATCATAAGATATCACTACTACACGGAATGTAAACTTGGCTACACATGAAATGAATTACAAAACAGAACAGGGTCTCAAATTTAGAAAACCAACTTATGCTTGCTTAAGGGTAAAGGTGAGTTAGGGTGTTGCATAAAACCAGAGATAGAAATTAGCACAGATACCTTTCCATAAGCCAAATATGTAATAGTCAAGACCTACCCCTTGCTCAACGAAATGGACTAAACACCCAATATTCAACGCCTAGGAATACACCTGACTAGTAAGAATCTTCAAACCCATGGATTTATATGTCTCCGTAAGAGAATGAAGCGTGTGTACAGCGGCATGAATGCAGCAGAGAAAATCCGATAAATCCCATTATCAAAATGAATTACACAAACAAAACCCAAGGACAGTGAAATAGAGAACAATTCTTAAATAATTCATTCAGGGCTTGTGATGCAACCCGGATTTACCACATCTACACCCAGTGCTGAGTGAGACATAAGGTTGGGCACTTCGGGCTGATAGCATTGGTGAGGTTCGATGAGAAAATGCAGACCATTTGACGTCATACTGCATGGTACCCATTCCATGGGTCCCAACTCTCCAGGTTTAAGCCATTCTTCCTTCAGCTAAAGCATGCATGGGAAACCCACAGTATGGTGCACCGTGTGACCGGGAAACATTTTCAAATGCATCTCAGTTTTTGTCCCCTTTTACTCGGGTTCACAATTCCAGACCCTTTACGAACACTCTCCCCACTTGGAGAGTCACTGCCTTTAACCTGCTGTTTGGCACAGTTTGCAATTTCTGCGCAAGATGAACAGGAATAGGGAGAACCAATGAGAGACTAGCTGTAGGTGTCTGCAGGGGCAAATTTAACGCTCATTTCCAACCAGGAAGAGGAATTAACCAAACGCTCAGCATGCCGTGCCGGAACCAGATTAGGGCCTGAAGCAATCCTGTGGGTTTGCGGCCAGCTCAGAAGAAAGCGATTTGAAGAAAGGAGCTCAGGGGCACTGTAATTCACAAACCTGCAGAGTTATAAATGACAGCTATCGTCCAAAAATATATTGAAGGAAGGCTGCGAAGAGGACTTGAAAGCGGAGCAGAATTGCAGGAAAACGATTTCAGGGGGTAGACTGGAATTGCATTTAAACCATAGGAAAAGAGGCAGAACGTCGACAATGATGCACTTGGCCAAAAAGGGCGTATGCGTTTTTTCCTGAATATATTCAGGAAAAAACGCATACGCCCTTTTTGGCCAACCAAGCAAGCATGTTAAAGAAATCTGCACTACAATGAAGTCTCACTGCCCCCCGGTCAAAAGGGCCATCTGAATAAAGTGTAAAATCCAGAAAGGCAGCACAGGCCATGGAGAACAGGGAGCCTGGTTATGCTGATGGGTGGGATGTAAATTGCCAACAGCCACTCTGGAGAAGTGTATGGTGTGTCCTGAAACACCTAAAAAACAAAGCAACGGAGCCTACGGCACTTCCACTTATGGTCCTAGAGCTTAGGGAAATTAAAATCAAAAACACACACATCCACCCCAAAGTTTCAGACGGCTCTGTTTACAAGAACCTCGTCTACTGTACAAGTTAAATATCTCAGAAAGCGAAAAATGGATAAAGAACTTGTGGTACGTACGTATAATGGAATATCACTCACCAATGAAATCTATGTCATCAGGCCCTTCGTGGCATAATGAGTGGATTCAGGTACGATGATTCTCAGTGAAATAACTCACACAGAAAATGAAACAACATAAGATATCACTAATACACGGAATGTAATCTTGGCTACACATGAACTGAATTACAAAACAGAACAGGGTCTCATATTTAGAAAACCAACTTATGTTTGCTTAAGGGGAAAGGTGAGTTGGGGTGCTGCATAAAACCAGAGATAGAAATTAGCACAGATATCATTCCATACGTCAAATATGTAATAGTCAAACCTACGCCTTGCTCAACGAAATGTGCTAAACACCCTATATACAATGCCTAGGAATAAACCTGACTAGAAAGAATTTTCAAACCCACGGATTTATATGTCTGGATAAGAGAATCAAGCGTGTGTACAGCTGCATGAAGGCAGCAGAGAAAATCCGATAAATCCCATTATCAAAATGAATTACAAAAACAAAACACAACGACAGTGAAATAGAGAACAATTCTTAAATAATTCATTCAGGGCTTGTGATGTTACCTTGATTTACCTCATCTACACCAAGAGCTGAGTGAGACATAAGCTTGGACACTTCGGGCTGATAGCATTGGTGAGGTTCGATGAGCAAGTGCAGACCCTTTGAAGTCATACTGCATGGTACCCATTCCATGGATCCCAACTCTGCAAGTTTAAGCGATTCTTCCTTCAGCTAAAACATGCATGGGAAACCCACAGTAGGGTGCACCATGTGACCGGGAAACGTTTTCAAATGCATCTCAGTTTTCGTCCCCTTTTACTCGGGTTCACAATTCCAGAGCCTTTATTAAACTCTCCCCACTTGGAGAGTCAGTGCCTTTAACCTGCTCTTTGGCACAGTTTGCAATTTCTTCGCAAGATGAACAGTAATAGGGAGAACCAATGAGTGACTAGCTGTAGGTGTCTGCACGGGCAAATTTAACACTCATTTCCCACCAGGAAGAGGAATTAACCAAACGCTCACCATGCCGTGCCAGAAACAGATTAGGGCCTGAAGCAGTCCTGCGGATTTGCGGCCTGCTCTCAAGAAAGCGATTTGAAGAAAGGAGCTCAGGGGCACTGTAATTCACAAACCTGCAGAGTTATAAATGACAGCTATCGTCCAAAAATATATTGAAGGAAGGCTGCGAAGAGGACTTGAAAGCGGGGCAGAATTGCAGGAAAACGATTTCAGGGGGTAGACTGGAATTGCATTTAAAGCATAGGAAAAGAGGCAGAACGTCGACAATGATGCACTTGGCTAAAAAGGGAGTATGCGTTTTTTCCTGAATATATTCAGGAAAAAACGCATACGCTCTTTTTGGCCAACCAAGCAAGCATGTTAAAGAAATCTGCACTAAAATGAAGTCTCACTGCCCCCAGGTCAAAAGGGCCATCTGAAAAAAGTGTAAAATCCAGAAAGGCAGCACAGGCCATGCAGAGTAGGGAGCATTGTTATGCTGATGGGTGGGATGTAAATTGCCAGCAGCCACTCTGGAGAAATGTATGGTGTTTCCTGAAACACCTAAAAAACAAAGCAACGGAGCCTATAGCACTTCCACTTATGGTCCTATGGCTTAGGGAAATTAAAATCAAAAACACACAGCCACCCCAAAGTTTCAGACGGCTCTGTTTTCAAGAACCTCGTCTACGGTACAAGTTAAATATCCCAGGAAGCAAAAAATGGATAAAGAACTTGTGGTACGTACGTACAATGGAATATCACTCACCAATGAAATCTATGTCATCAGGCCCGTCGTGGCACAATGAGAGGATTCAGGTACGATGATTCTAAGTGAAATAAGTCACACAGAAAATGAAACATCATAAGTTATCACTTATACACGGAATGCAATCTTGGCTACACATGAACTGAATTACAAAACAGAACAGGGTCTCAAATTTAGAAAACCATCTTATGTTTGCTTAAGGGGAAAGGTGAGTTGGGGTGCTGCATAAAACCAGAGATAGAAATTAGCACAGATACCATTCCATAAGTCAAATATGTAATAGTCAAGACCTACGCCTTGCTCAACGAAATGGGCTAAACACATTATATTCAACGCCTAGGAATACACCTGACTAGTAAGAATTTTCAAACCCATGGATTTATATGTCTCAATAAGAGAATGAAGCGTGTGTACAGCTGCATGAAAGCAGCAGAGAAAATCCGATAAATCCCATTATCAAAATGAATTACAATACGAAACACAATGACAGTGAAATAGAGAGCAATTCTTAAATAATTCATTCAGGGCTTGTGATGCAACCTGGATTTACCTCATCTACACCCAGAACTGAGTGAGACATAAAGTTGGACACTTCGGGCTGATAGCATTGGTGAGGTTTGATGAGCAAATGCAGACCATTTGCAGTCATACTGCACGGTACCCATTCCATGGGTCCCAACTCTCCAGGTTTAAGCGATTCTTCCTTCAGCTAAAACATGCATGGGAAACCCACAGTATGGTGCACCGTGTGACCGGGAAACGTTTTCAAATGCATCTCAGTTTTTGTCCCCTTTTACTCGGGTTCACAATTCCAGACCCTTTACTAACACTCTTCCCACTTGGAGAGTCAGTGCCTTTAACCTGCTGTTTGGCACAGTTTGCAATTTCTGCGCAAGATGAACAGGAATAAGGAGAACCAATGAGAGACTAGCTGTAGGTTTCTGCACGGGCAAATTTAACGCTCATTTCCCACCAGGAAGAGGAATTAACCAAACGCTCACCATGCCGTGCCAGAAACAGATTAGGGCCTGAGGCAGTCCTGCGGGTTTGCGGCCAGCTCACAAGAAAGCGATTTGAAGAAAGGAGCTCAGGGGCACTGTAATTCACAAACCTGCAGAGTTATAAATGACAGCTATCGTCCAATAATATATTGAAGGAAGGCTGCGAAGAGGACTTGAAAGCGGGGCAGAATTGCAGGAAAACGATTTCAGGGGGTAGATTGGAATTGCTTTTAAAACATAGGAAAAGAGGCAGAACGTTGACAATGATGCACTTGGCCAAAAAGGGCGTTTGCGTTTTTCCGTGAATATATTCAGGAAAAAACGCATACGCACTTTTTGGCCAACCAAGCAAGCATGTTAAAGAAATCTGCACTACAATGAAGTCTCACTGCCCCCCGGTCAAAAGGGCCATCTGAAAAAAGTGTAAAATCCAGAAATGCAGCTCAGGCCATGGAGAACAGGGAGCTATGTTATGCTGATGGGTGGGATGTAAATTGCCAACAGCCACTCTGGAGAAGTGTATGGTGTTTCCTGAAACACCAAGAAAACAAAGCATCGGAGCCTACGGCACTTCAACTTATGGTCCTATAGCTTAGGGAAATTAAAATCAAAAACACACAGCCACCCCAAAGTTTCAGACGGCTCTGTTTAAAAGAACCTCGTCTACGGTACAAGTTAAATATCCCAGAGAGCGAAAAATGGATAAAGAAATTGTGATACGTACGTACAATGGAATATCACTCACCAATGAAATCTTTGACATCAGGCCCGTCATGGCATAATGAGTGGATTCAGGTACGATGATTCTAAGTGAAATAAGTCACACAGAAAATGAAACATCATAAGATATCACTAATACACGGAATGTAAGCTTGGCTACACATGAACTGAATTACAAAACAGAACAGGGTCTCAAATTTAGAAAACCAACTTATGTTTGCTGAAGGGGAAAGGTGAGTTGGGGTGCTGCATAAAACCCGTGATAGAAATTAGCACAGATACCATTCCATAAGTCAAATATGTAATAGTCAAGACCTACCCCTTGCTCCACGAAATGGGCTAAACACCCTATTTTCAACGCCTAGGAATACACCTGACTAGTAAGAATCTTCAAACCCATGGATTTATATGTCTCCATAAGAGAATCAAGCCTGTGTACAGCTGCATGAATGCAGCAGAAAAAATCCGATAAATCCCATTATCAAAATGAATTACAAAAACGAAACACAATGACAGTGAAATAGAGAGCAATTCTTAAATAATTCATTCAGGGCTTGTGATGTAACCTTAATTTACCACATCTACACCCAGAGCTGAGTGAGACATAAGCTTGGACACTTCGGGCTGATAGCATTGGTGAGGTTTGATGAGCAAATGCAGACCCTTTGAAGTCATACTGCATGGTACCCATTCCATGGATCCCAACTCTCCAGGTTTAAGCGATTCTTCCTTCAGCTAAAACATGCATGGGAATCCCACTGTAGGGTGCACCGTGTGACCGGGAAACGTTTTCAAATGCATCTCAGTTTTCGTCCCCTTTTACTCGGGTTCACAATTCCAGACCCTTTATTAAATTCTCCCCATTTGGAGAGTCAGTGCCTTTAACCTGCTGTTTGGCACAGTTTGCAATTTCTGTGCAAGATGAACAGGAATAGGGAGAACCAATGAGAGACTAGCTGTAGGTGTCTGCACGGGCAAATTTAACACTCATTTCCCACCAGGAAGAGGAATTAACCAAATGCTCACCATGCCGTACCAGAAAGAGATTAGGGCCTGAAGCAATCCTGCGGTTTTGACGCCCGCACTCAAGAAAGCGATTTGAAGAAAGGAGCTCAGGGGTACTGTAATTCACAAACCTGCAGAGTTATAAATGACAGCTATCGTCCAAAAATATATTGAAGGAAGGCTGCGAAGAGGACTTGAAAGCGGGGCAGAATTGCAGGAAAACGATTTCAGGGGGTAGACTGGAATTACATTTAAAGCATAGGAAAAGAGGCAGAACGTCGACAATGATGCACTTGGCCAAAATGGGCGTATGCGTTTTTTTCCTGAATATATTCAGGAAAAAACGCATACGCGCTTTTTGGACAACGAAGCAAGCATGTTAAAGAAATCTGCACTACAATGAAGTCTCACTGCCCCCCGGTCAAAAGGGCCATCTGAAAAAAGTGTAAAATCCAGAAAGGCAGCACAGGCCATGGAGAACAGGGAGCCTTGTTATGCTGATGGGTGGGATGTAAATTGCCAACAGCCACTCTGGAGAAGTGTATGGTGTTTAGTGAAACACCTAAAAAACAAAGCAACAGAGCCTACGGCACTTCCACTTATGGTCCTATAGATTAGGGAAATTAAATTCAAAAACACACAGCCACCCCAAAGTTTCAGACGGCTCTCTTCACAAGAACCTCGTCTACGGTACAAGTTAAATATCCCAGAAAGCGAAAAATGGATAAAGAACTTGTGGTACGTACGTACTATGGAATATCCCTCACCAATGACATCTATGTCATCAGGCCAGTCATGGCATAATGAGTGGTTTCATGTAAAATGATTCTAAGTGAAATAAGTCACACAGAAAATGAAACATCATAAGATATCACTAATACACGGAATGTAATCTTGGCTACACATGAACTGAATTACAAAACAGAACAGGGTCTCAAATTTAGAAAACCATCTTATGTTTGCTTAAGGGGTAAGGTGAGTTGGGGTGCTGCATAAAACCAGAGATAGAAATTAGCACAGATACCATTCCATAAGTCAAATATGTGATAGTCAAGACCTACCCCTTGCTCAACGAAATGGGCTAAACACCCTATATTCAACGCCTAGTTATACACCTGACTAGTAAGAATCGTCAAACCCATGGATTTATATGTCTCCATAAGAGAATCAAGCGTGTGTACAGCTGCATGAAGGCAGCAGAGAAAATCCGATAAATCCCATTATCAAAATGAATTACAAAAACGAAACACAATGACAGTGAAATAGAGAGCAATTCTTAAATAATTCATTCAGGGCTTGTGATGCAACCAGGATTTACCTCATCTACACCCAAAGCTGAATAACACATAAGGTTGGACACTCCGGGCTGATAGCATTGGTGAGGTTCGATGAGAAAATGCAGACCCTTTGAAGTCATACTGCATGGGACCCATTCCTTGGGTCCCAACTCTGCAGGCTTACGGGATTCTTCCTTCAGCTAAAACATGCATGGGAAATCCACAGTATGGTGAGCCGTGTGACTGGGAAACGTTTTCAAATGCATCTCAGTTTCCGTCCCCTTTTACTCGGGTTCACAATTCCAGACCCTTTACTAACAGTCTCCCCACTTGGAGAGTCAGTGCCTTTAACCTGCTGTTTGGCACAGTTTGCAATTTCTGCGCAAGATGAACAGGAAGAGGGAGAACCAATGAGAGACTAGCTGTAGGTGTCTGCACGGGCAAATTTAACGCTCATTTCCCACCAGGAAGAGGAATTAACCAAAGGCTCAGCATGCCGTGCCGGAACCAGATTAGGGCCTGAAGCAATCCTCCGGGTTTGCGGCCAGCTCACAAGAAAGCGATGCGAAGAAAGGAGCTCAGGGGCAATGGAATTCACAAACCTGCAGAGTTATAAATGACAGCTATCGTCCAAAAATATATTGAAGGAAGGCTGCGAAGAGGACTTGATAGCGGGGCAGAATTGCAGGAAAACGATTTCAGGGGGTAGACTGGAATTGCATTTAAAGCATAGGAAAAGAGGCAGAACGTCGACAATGATGCACTTGGCTAAAATGGGCGTATGCGTTTTTTTCCTGAATATATTCAGGAAAAAACGCATATGCGCTTTTTGGACAACCAAGCAAGCATGTTAAAGAAATCTGCACTACAATGAAGTCTCACTGCCCCCCGGTCAAAAGGGCCATCTGAAAAAAGTGTAAAATCCAGAAAGGCAGCACAGGCCATGGAGAACAGGGAGCATTGTTATGCTGATGGGTGGGATGAAAATTGACAACAGCCACTCTGGAGAAGTGTATGGTGTTTCCTGAAACACCTAAAAAACAAAGCAACGGAGCCTACGGCACTTCCACTTATGGTCCTATAGATTAGGGAAATTAAAATCAAAAACACACAGCCACCCCAAAGTTTCAGACGGCTCTCTTCACAAGAACCTCGTCTACGGTACAAGTTAAATATCCCAGAAAGCGAAAAATGGATAAAGAAGTTGTGGTACGTACGTACAATGGAATATCACTCAACAATGAAATCTATGTCATCAGGCCCGTCGTGGCATAATGAGTGGATTCAGGTACGATGATTCTAAGTGAAATAAGTGACACAGAAAATGAAACATCATAAGATATCACTAATACACGGAATGTAATCTGGGCTATACATGAACTGAATTACAAAACAGAACAGGGTCTCAAATTTAGAAAACCAACTTATGTTTGCTTAAGGGGAAAGGTGAGTTGGGGTGCTGCAGAAAACCAGAGATAGAAATTAGCAGAGATACCATTCCATAAGTCAAATATGTAATAGTCAAGACCTACCCCTTGCTCAACGAAATGGGCTAAACACCCTCTATTCAACGCCTAGGAATACACCTCAGTAGTAAGAATCTTCAAACCCATGGATTTATATGTCTCCATAAGAGAATCAAGCGTGTGTACAGCTGCATGAAGGCAGCAGAGAAAATCCGATAAATCCCATTATCAAAATGAATTAAATAACAAAACACAATGACAGTGAAATAGAGAGCAATTCTTAAATAATTCATTCAGGGCTTGTGATGCAACCTGGATTTACCTCATCTACACCGAGAGCTGAGTGAGACAAAAGGTTGGACACTTCGGGCTGATAGCATTGGTGAGGTTCGATGAGCAAATGCAGACCATTTGAAGTCATACTGCATGGTACCCATTCCATGGGTCCCAACTCTCCAGGTTTAAGCGATTCTTCCTTCAGCTAAAACATGCATGGGAAACCCACAGTATGGTGCACCGTGTGACCGGGAAACGTTTTCAAATGCATCTCAGTTTTCGGCCCCTTTTACTCAGGTTCACCATTCCAGACCCTTTACTAACAATCTCCCCACTTGCAGAGTCAGTGCCTTTAACCTGCTGTTTGGCACAGTTTGCAATTTCTGCGCAAGATGAACAGGAATAGGGAGAACCAATGAGAGACTAGCTGTAGGTGTCTGCACGGGCAAATTTAACGCTCATTTCCAACCAGGAAGAGGAATTAACCAAACGCTCAGCATGCCGTGCCGGAACCAGATTAGGGCCTGAATCAATCCTTCAGGTTTGCGGCCAGCTCACAAGAAAACGATTTGAAGAAAGGAGCTCAGGGGCACTGTAATTCACAAACCTGCAGAGTTATAAATGACAGCTATCGTCCAAAAATATATTGAAGGAAGGCTGCGAAGAGGACTTGAAAGTGGGACAGAATTGCAGGAAAACGATTTCACGCGGTAGACTGGAATTGCATTTAAAGCATAGGAAAAGAGGCAGAACGTCGACAATGATGCACTTGGCCAAAAAGGGCCTATGCGTTTTTTTCCTGAATATATTCAGGAAAAAACGCATACGCACTTTTTGGCCAACCAAGCAAGCATGTTAAAGTAATCTGCACTACAATGAAGTCTCACTGCCCCCTGGTCAAAAGGGTCATCTGAAAAAAGTGTAAAATCCAGAAATGAAGCCCAGGCCATGGAGAATACGGAGCCTTGTTATGCTGATGGGTGGGATGTAAATTGCCAACAGCCACTCTGGAGAAGTGTACGGTGTTTCCTGAAACACCTAAAAACAAAGCAACGGAGCCTACGGCACTTCCACTTATGGTCCTATAGCTTAGGGAAATTAAAATCAAAAACACACAGCCACCCCAAAGTTTCAGACGGCTCTGTTTACAAGAACCTCGTCTACGGTACAAGTTAAATATCCAAAAAAGCGAAAAATGGATAAAGAAGTTGTGGTACGTACGTACAATGGAATATCACTCACCAATGAAATCTATGTCATCAGGCCCGTCGTGGCATAAGGAGTGGTTTCAGGTACAATGATTCTAAGTGAAATAAGTCACACAGAAAATGAAACATCATAAGATATCACTAATACACGGAATGTAATTTTGGCTACACATGAACTGAATTACAAAACAGAACAGGTTCTCAAATTTAGAAAACCAACTTATGTTTGCTTAAGGGGAAAGGTGAGTTGGGGTGCTGCATAAAACCAGAGATAGAAATTAGCACAGATACCATTCCATACGTCAAATATGTAATAGTCAAGACCTACCCGTTGCTCAACGAAATGGGCTAAACACCCTATATTCAACGCCTAGGAATACACCTGACTAGTAAGAATCTTCAAACTCATGGATTTATATGTCTCCATAAGAGAAACAAGCGTGTGTACAGCTGCATGAAGGCAGCAGAGAAAATCCGATAAATCCCATTATCTAAATGAATTACAAAAACAAAACACAATGCCAGTGAAATAGAGAGCAATTCTTACATAATTCATTCAGGGCTTGTGATGCAACCTGGATTTACCTCATCTACACCCAGAGCTGAGTGAGACATAAGGTTGGACACTTCGGACTGATACCATTGGTGAGGTTCGAGGAGCAAATGCAGACCCTTTGAAGTCCTACTTCATGGGACCCATTTCATGGGTCCCAAGTCTCCAGGTTTAAGCGATTCTTCCTTCAGCTAAAACATGCATGGGAATCCCACTGTATGGTGCACCATGTGACCGGGAAACGTTTTCAAATGCATCTCAGTTTTCGTCCCGTTTTACTCGGGTTCACAATTCCAGACCCTTTACTAACACTCTCCCCACTTGGAGAGTCAGTGCCTTTAACCTGCTGTTTGGCACAGTTTGCAATTTCTGCGCAAGATGAAAAGGAATAGGGAGAACCAATGAGAGACTAGCTGTAGGTGTCTGCACGGGCAAATTTAACGCTCATTTCCCACCAGGAAGAGGAATTAACCAAAGGCTCAGCATGCCGTGCCGGAACCAGATTAGGGCCTGAAGCAATACTGCGGGTTTGTGGCAGGCTCAAAAGAAAGCGATTTGAAGAAAGGAGCTCAGGGTCACTGTAATACACAAACCTGCAGAGTTATAAATGACAGCTATCGTCCAAAAATATATTGAAGGAAGGCTGGAAGAGGACTTGAAAGCGGGGCAGAATTGCAGGAAATTGATTTCAGGGGGTAGACTGGAATTGCATTTAAAGCATAGGAAAAGAGGCAGAACGTCGACAATGATGCACTTGGCCAAAAAGGGCTTATGCGTTTTTTCCTGAATATATTCAGGAAAAAACGCATAAGCTCTTTTTGGCCAACCAAGCAAGCATGTTAAAGAAATCTGCACTACAATGAAGTCTCACTGCCCCCCGGTCGAAAGGGCCATCTGAAAAAAGTGTAAAATCCAGAAATGCAGAACAGGCTATGGAGAACAGGGAGCCTTCTTATGCTGATGGGTGGGATGTAAATTGCCAACAGCCACTCTGGAGAAGTGTATGGTGTTTCCTGAAACACCTAAAAAACAAAGCAACGGAGCCTACGGCACTTCCACTCATGGTCCTATAGCTTAGGGAAAATAAAATAAAAAACACACAGCCACCCCAAAGTTTGGGACGGCTCTGTTTACAAGAAACTCGTCTACGGTACAAGTTAAATATCCCAGAAAGCGAAAAATGGATAAAGAAGTTGTGGTACGTACGTACAATGGAATATCACTCACCAATGAAGTCTATGTCATCTGGCACGTCCTGGCATAATGAGTGGATTCAGGTACGATGATTCTAAGTGAAATAAGTCACACAGAAAATGAAACATCATAAGGTATCACTAATACACGGAATGTAATCTTGGCTACACATGAACTGAATTACAAAACAGAACAGGGTCTCAAATTTAGAAAACCAACTTATGTTTGCGTAAGGGGAAAGGTGAGTTGGGGTGCTGCATAAAACCAGAGGTAGAAATTAGCACAGATACCATTCCATACGTCAAATACGTAATAGTCAAGACCTACACCTTGCTCAACGAAATGGGCTAAACACCCTATATTCAACGCCTAGGAATACACCTGACTAGTAAGAATCTTCAAACCCATGGATTTATATGTCTCCATAAGAGAATCAAGCGTGTGTACAGCTGCATGAAGGCAGCAGAGAAAATCCGATAAATCCTATTATCAAAATGAATTACAAAAACAAAACACAATGACAGTGAAATAGAGAGCAATTGTTAAATAATTCATTCAGGGCTTGTGATGCAACCTGGATTTACCTCATCTACACCCAGAGCTGAGTGAGACATAAGGTTGGACTCTTCGGGCTGATGGCATTGGTGAGGTCCGATGAGCAAATGCAGACCATTTGAAGTCATACTGCATGGTACCCATTCCATGGGTCCCAAATCTCCAGGATTAAGCGATACTTCCTTCAGCTAAAACATGCATGGGAAACCCAAAATATGGTGCACCGTGTGACCGGGAAACGTTTTCAAATGCATCTCAGTTTTCTTCCCCTTTTACTCGGGTTCACAATTCCAGACCCTTTACTAACACTCTCCCCACATGGAGAGTCAGTGCCTTGAACCTGCTGTTTGGCACCGTTTGCAATTTCTGCGCAAGATGAACAGGAATAGAGAGAGCCAATGAGAGACTAGCTGTAGGTGTCTGCACGGGCAAATTTAACGCTCATTTCCCACCAGGAAGAGGAATTAACCAAAGGATCAGCATGCCGTGACAGAACCAGGTTAGGGCCTGAAGAAATCCTGCGGGTTTGCGGCCAGCTCACAAGAAAGCGATTTGAAGAAAGGAGCTCAGGGGCACTCTAATTCACAAACCCTCAGAGTTATAAATGACAGCTATCGTCCAAAAATATATTGAAGGAAGGCTGCGAAGAGAACTTGAAAGCGGAACAGAATTGCAGGAAAACGATTTCATGCGGTAGACTGGAATTGCATTTAAAGCATAGGAAAAGAGGCAGAACGTCGACAATGATGCACTTGGCCAAAAAGGGCCTATGCGTTTTTTTCCTGAATATATTCAGGAAAAAACGCATACGCACTTTTTGGCCAACCAAGCAAGCATGTTAAAGAAATCTGCACTAAAATGATGTCTCACTGCCCCCAGGACAAAAGGGCCATCTGAAAAAAGTGTAAAATCCAGAAATGCAGCACAGGCCATGGAGAACAGGGAGCCTTGTTATGCTGATGGGTGGGATGTAAATTGCCAACCGCCACTCTGGAGAAGTGTATGGTGTTTCCTGAAACACCTAAAAAACTAAGCAACGGAGCCTACGGCACTTCCACTTATGGTCCTATAGCTTAGGGAAATTAAAATCAATAACACACAGCCACCCCAAAGTTTCAGACGGCTCTGTTTACAAGAAACTCGTCTACGGTACAAGTTAAATATCCCAGAAAGCGAAAAATGGATAAAGAAGTTGTGGTACGTACGTACAATGGAATATCACTCACCAATGAAATCTATGTCATCTGGCCCTTTGTGGCATAATGAGTGGATTCAGGTACGATGATTCTACGAGAAATAAGTCACACAGAAAAAGAAACATCATAAGATATCACTAATACACGGAACGTAAACTTGGCTACACATGAACTGAATTACAAAATAGAACAGGGTCTCAAATTTAGAAAACCAACTTATGCTTGCTTATGGGGAAAGGTGAGTTGGGGTGCTCCATCAAACCAGAGATTGAAATTAGCACAGATACCGTTCCATAAGCCAAATATATAACAGACAATACCTACTCTTTGCTCAACGAAATGGACTCAACACCCCATATTCAACACCTGGGAATATACCTGACAAGTAAGAATTTTAAGACCCATGGATTTATATGTCTCCATAAGGAAATCAAGCGTGTGTACAGCGGCCTATATGGAGCAGTGAAAATCCGATAAATCTCATTATCAAAATAAATTTCACAAACACAACACAATGACAGTGAAATAGAGAGCAATTCTTAAATAATTCATTCAGGGCTTGTGATGCAACCTGTATTTACCACATCAACACCCAGAGCTGGGTGAGACATAAGGCTGGACACTTCGGGCTGATAGCATTGGTGAGCTTCGGTGAGCAAACGCAGACCCTATGAAGTCATACTGCATGGTAGCCATTCCATGGGTCCCAACTCTCCAGGTTTAAGGGATTCTTCCTTCAGCTAAAACATGCATGGGAAACCCAGAGTATGGTCCACTGTGTGATTGGGAAACGTTTTCAAATGCATCTCAGGTTTCGTCCCCTGGTACTCGGGTTCACCATTCCAGACGCTTTACTAACACTCTCCCCACTTGGAGAGTCAGTGCCTTTAACCGCCTGTTTGGCACAGTTTGCAATTTCTGCGCAAGATGAACAGGAATAGGGAGAACCAATGAGAGAGAAGCTGTAGGTGTCTGCACGGGCAAATGGAACGCTCATTTCCCACCAGGAAGAAGAATTATCCAAAAGCTCAGCGTGCCCTGCCGGAACCAGATTAGGGCCTGAAGCAATCCTGCGGTTTTGCGGCCAGCTCACAAGAAAGCGAGTTGAAGAAAGGAGCTCAGGGGCACTGTAATTCACAAACCTGCAGAGTTATGAATGACAGCTCGTTCAAAAATGTATTGAAGTAAGTCTTCGAAGAGGACTTGAAAGCGGGGCAGAATTTCAGGAAAACGATTTCAGGGGGTAGACTGGAATTGCACTTAAAGCATAGGAAAAGAGGCAGAATGTCGACAATGATGCACTTGGCCAAAAAGGGCGTATGCGGTTTTCCTGAATATATTCAGGAAAAAACGCATACGCACTTTTTGGCCAACCAAGCAAGCGTGTAAAGGAAATCTGAACTACAATGAAGTCTCACTGCCCCCCGGTCCAAACGGCCATCTGAAACAAGTGTAAAATCCAGAAAGGCAGGACAGGTCATGGAGAAGAGGGAGCCTTGTTATGCTGATGGGCGGGATGTAAATTGCCAACAGCCACTCTGGAGAAGTGTATGGTGTTTCCTGAAACACGTAGGAAACAAAGCAACACAGCCTATGGCACTTCCACTTAGGGTCCTATAGCTTAGGGATATTAAAATCAAAAACACACAGCCACCCCAAAGTTTGGGACGGCTCTGTTTACAAGAACCTCGTCTACGGTACAAGTTAAATATCCGAGAAAGCAAAAAATGGATAAAGAAATTGTGGTACGTACGTACAATGGAATATCACTCAGCAATGAGATCTAGGTCATCAGGCCCGTAGCGGCAAAATCAGTGGATTCAGGTACGACGATTCTACGAGAAATAAGTCTCTCAGAAAAAGAAATATCATAAGATATCACTAATACACGGAACGTAAACTTGGCTACACATGAACTGAATTACAAAACAGAACAGGGTCTCAAATTTAGAAAACCAACTTATGCTTGCTTATGGGGAAAGGTGAGTTGGGGTGCTGCATCAAACCAGAGATTGAAATTAGCACAGATACCGTTCCATAAGCCAAATATATAATAGACAAGACCTACTCCTTGCTCAACGAAATGGACTCAACACCCCATATTCAACGCCTGGGAATATACCTGAGAAGTAAGAATCTTAAGACCCATGGATTTATATGTCTCCATAAGGAAATCAAGCGTGTGTACAGCAGCCTAAACGCAGCAGTGAAAATCCGATAAATCCCATTATCAAACTAAATTTCACAAACAACACACAATGACAGTGAAATAGAGAGCAATTCTTAAATAATTCATTCAGGGCTTGTGATGCAACCTGGATTTACCACATCTACACCCAGAGCTGGGTGAGACATAATGCTGGACACTTCGGGCTGATAGCATTGGTGAGGTTCGGTGAGCAAACGCAGACCCTTTGAAGTCATACTGCATGGTAGCCATTCCATGGGTCCCAACTCTCCAGGTTTAAGGGATTCTTCCTTCAGCTAAAACATGCATGGGAAACCCAGAGTATGGACCACCGTGTGATTGGGAAACGGTTTCAAATGCATCTCAGGTTTCGTCCCCTGGTACTCGGGTTCACCGTTCCAGACGCTTTACTAACACTCTCCCTACTTGGAGAGTCAGTGCATTTAACCTCCTGTTTGGCACAGTTTGCAATTTCTGCGCAAGATGAACAGGAATAGGGAGAACCAATGAGAGACTAGCTGTAGGTGTCTGCACGTGCCAATGGAACGCTCATTTCCCACCAGGAAGAGGAATTAACCAAAGGCTCAGCGTGCCCTGCCGGAACCAGATTAGGGCCTGAAGCAATCCTGCGGTTTTGCGGCCAACTCACAAGAAAGCGAGTTGAAGAAAGGAGCTCAGGGGAACTGTAATTCACAAACCTGCAGAGTTATGAATGACAGCTATCGCCCAAAAATGTATTGAAGTATGTCTTCGAAGAGGACTTGAAAGCGGGGCAGAATTTCAGGAAAACGATTTCAGGGGGTAGACTGGAATTGCACTTAAAGCATACGAAAAGAGGCAGAATGTCCACAATGATGCACTTGGCCAAAAAAGGCGTATGCGTTTTTTCCTGAATATATTCAGGAAAAAACGCATACGTGCTTTTTGGGCAACCAAGCAAGCCTGTAAAGGAAATCTGCACTACAATGAAGTCTCACTGCCCCCCGGTCAAAAGGGCCATCTGAAAAAAGTGTAAAATCCAGAAAGGCAGGACAGGTCATGGAGAACAGGGAGCCTTGTTATGCTGATGGGCGGGATGTACATTGCCAACAGCCACTCTGGAGAAGTGTATGTTGTTTCATGAAACACGTAGGAAACAAAGCAACACAGCCTATGGCACTTCCAATTAGGGTCCTATAGCTTAGGGAAATTAAAATCAAAAACACACAGCCACCCCAAAATTTGGGATGGCTCTGTTTACAAGAACCTCGTCTACCGTACAAGTTAAATATCCGAGAAAGCAAAACATGGATAAAGATGTTGTGGTACGTACGTACAATGGAATATCACTCAGCAATGAAATCTATGTCATCAGGCCTGTAGCGGCATCATGAATTGATTCAAGTACTATGATTCTACTAGAAATAATCTCACAGAAAAAGAAAGATCATAAGATATCACTAATACACGGAACGTAAACTTGGCTACACATGAACTGAAATACAAAAGAGAACAGGGTCTCAAATTTAGAAAACCAACTTATGCTTGCTTATAGGGAAAGGTGAGTTGGGGTGCTGCATAAAACCAAAGATTGAAATTAGTACAGATACCGTTCCATAAGCCAAATATATAATAGACAAGACCTACACCTTGCTCAACGAAATGGACTCAACACCCCTTATTCAACGCCTGCGAATATACCTGACAAGTAAGAATCTTAAAACCCATGGATTTATATGTCTCCATAAGGAAATCAAGCATGTGTACAGCGGCCTAAACACAAGAGTGAAAATCCGATAAATCCCATTATCAAAATGAATTACACAAACAAAACCCAAGGACAGTGAAATAGAGAGCAATTCTTAAATAATTCATTCAGGGCTTGTGAAGCAACCTGGATTTACCACATCTACACCCAGAGCTGAATGAGACATAAGGTTGGGCACTTCGGGCTGATAGCATTGGTGAGATTCGATGAGCAAATGCAGACCCTTTGAAGTCATACAGCATGGTACCCATTCCATGGGTCCCAACTCTCCAAGTTTAAGGGATTCTTCCTTCAGCTAAAACATGCATGGGAAACCCACAGTATGGTGCACCGTGTGACTGGCAAACGTTTTCAAATGCATCTCAGTTTTCGTCCCCTTTTACTCGGGTTCACCATTCCAGACCCTTTACGAACACTCTCCCCACTTGGAGAGTCAGTGCCTTTAACCTCCTGTTGGGCACAGTTTGCAATTTCTGCGCAAGATGAAAAGGAATAGGGAGAACCAATGAGAGACTAGCTCTAGGTGTCTGCACGGGCAAATTTAACGCTCATTTCCCACCAGGAAGAGGAATTAACCAAAGGCTCAGCATGCCATGCCGGAACCAGATTAGGGCCTGAAGCAATCCTGCGGCTTTGCGGCCAGCTCACAAGATAGCGAGTTGAAGAAATGAGCTCAGGGGCACTGTAACTCACAAACCTGCAGAGTTATAAATGACAGCTATCGTCCAAAAATATATTGAAGGAAGGCTGCGACGACGACTTGTAAGCGGGACAGATTTGCAGGAAAACGATTTCAGGGGGTAGACGGTAATTGCATTTAAAGCATAGGAAAAGAGGCAGAACATCGACAATGATGCTCTTGGCCAAAAAGGGCGTATGCGTTTTTTCCTGAATATATTCAGGAAAAAACGCATACGCCCTTTTTGGCCAACCAAGCAAGCATGTTAAAGAAATCTGCACTACAATGAAGTCTCACTGCCCCCCGGGCAAAAGGGCCATCTGAAAAAAGTGTAAAATCCAGAAAGGCAGCACAGGCCATGGAGAACAGGGAGCCTTGTTATGCTGATGGGCGGGATGTAAATTGCCAACAGCCACTCTGGAGAAGTGTATGGTGTTTCCCGGAACACCGAAAAAACAAAGCTACGGAGCCTACGGCACTTCCACTTATGGTCCTATAGCTTAGGGAAATTAAAATCAAAAACACACAGCCACCCCAAAGTGTCGGACGGCTCTGTTTACAAGAACCTCGTCTACGGTACAAGTTAAATATCCCAGAATGTGAAAAATGGATAAAGAAGTTGTGGTACGTACGTACAATGGAATATCACTCAGCAATGAAATCTATGTCATCAGGCCCGTCGCGGCATAAAGAGTGGATTCAGGTACGATGATTCTAAGTGAAATAAGTCACACAGAAAATGAAACATCATAAGATATCACTACTACACGGAATGTAAACTTGGCTACACATGAACTGAATTACAAAACAGAACAGGGTCTCAAATTTAGAAAACCAACTTATGCTTGCTTAAGGGGAAAGGTGAGTTGGGGTGCTGCATAAAACCAGAGATAGAAATTAGCACAGATACCTTTCCATAAGCCAAATATGTAATAGTCAAGACCTACCCCTTGCTCAACGAAATGGACTAAACACCCCATATTCAACGCCTAGGAATACACCTGACTAGTAAGAATCTTCAAACCCATGGATTTATATGTCTCCGTAAGAGAATGAAGCGTGTGTACAGCGGCATGAATGCAGCAGAGAAAATCCGATAAATCCCATTATCAAAATGAATTACACAAACAAAACCCAAGGACAGTGAAATAGAGAGCAATTCTTAAATAAATCATTCAGGGCTTGTGATGCAACCTGGATTTACCACATCTACACCCAGAGCTGAGTGAGACATAAGGTTGGGCACTTCGGGCTGATAGCATTGGTGATGTTCGATGAGCAAATGCAGACCCTTTGAAGTCATACAGCATGGTACCCATTCCATGGGTCCCAACTCTCCAAGTTTAAGGGATTCTTCCTTCAGCTAAAACATGCATGGGAAACCCACAGTATGGTGCACCGTGTGACTGGCAAACGTTTTCAAATGCATCTCAGTTTTCGTCCCCTTTTACTCGGGTTCACCATTCCAGACCCTTTACGAACACTCTCCCCACTTGGAGAGTCAGTGCCTTTAACCTCCTGTTGGGCACAGTTTGCAATTTCTGCGCAAGATGAAAAGGAATAGGGAGAACCAATGAGAGACTAGCTCTAGGTGTCTGCACTGGCAAATTTAACGCTCATTTCCCACCAGGAAGAGGAATTAACCAAAGGCTCAGCATGCCGTGCCGGAACCAGATTAGGGCCTGAAGCAATCCTGTGGGTTTGCCGCCAGCTCACAAGATAGCGAGTTGAAGAAAGGTGCTCAGGGGCACTGTAACTCACAAACCTGCAGAGTTATAAATGACAGCTATCGTCCAAAAATATATTGAAGGAAGGCTGCGAAGACGACTTGTAAGCGGGACAGATTTGCACGAAAACGATTTCAGGGGGTAGACGGGAATTGCATTTAAAGCAAAGGAAAAGAGGCAGAACGTCGACAATGATGCTCTTGGCCAAAAAGGGCGTATGCGTTTTTTCCTGAATATATTCAGGAAAAAACGCATACGCCCTTTTTGGCCAACCAAGCAAGCATGTTAAAGAAATCTGCACTACAATGAAGTCTCACTGCCCCCCGGTCAAAAGGGCCATCTGAAAAAAGTGTAAAATCCAGAAAGGCAGCACAGGCCATGGAGAACAGGGAGCCTTGTTATGCTGATGGGCGGGATGTAAATTGCCAACAGCCACTCTGGAGAAGTGTATGGTGTTTCCCAGAACACCGAAAAAACAAAGCTACGGAGCCTACGGCACTTCCACTTATGGTCCTATAGCTTAGGGAAATTAAAATCAAAAACACACAAACACCCCAAAGTGTCGGACGGCTCTGTTTACAAGAACCTGGTCTACGGTACAAGTTAAATATCCCAGAATGTGAAAAATGGATAAAGAAGTTGTGGTACGTACGTACAATGGAATATCACTCAGCAATGAAATCTATGTCATCAGGCCCGTCGCGGCATAAAGAGTGGATTCAGGTACGATGATTCTAAGTGAAATAAGTCACACAGAAAATGAAACATCATAAGATATCACTACTACACGGAATGTAAACTTGGCTACACATGAACTGAATTACAAAACAGAACAGGGTCTCAAATTTAGAAAACCAACTTATGCTTGCTTAAGGGGAAAGGTGAGTTGGGGTGCTGCATAAAACCAGAGATAGAAATTAGCACAGATACCTTTCCATAAGCCAAATATGTAATAGTCAAGACCTACCCCTTGCTCAACGAAATGGACTAAACACCCCATATTCAACGCCTAGGAATACACCTGACTAGTAAGAATCTTCAAACCCATGGATTTATATGTCTCCGTAAGAGAATGAAGCGTGTGTACAGCGGCATGAATGCAGCAGAGAAAATCCGATAAATCCCATTATCAAAATGAATGACACAAACAAAACCCAAGGACAGTGAAATAGAGAGCAATTCTTAAATAATTCATTCAGGGCTTGTGATGCAACCTGGATTTACCACATCTACACCCAGAGCTGAGTGAGACATAAGGTTGGGCACTTCGGGCTGATAGCATTGGTGAGGTTCGATGAGCAAATGCAGACCCTTTGAAGTCATACAGCATGGTACCCATTCCATGGGTCCCAACTCTCCAAGTTTAAGGGATTCTTCCTTCAGCTAAAACATGCATGGGAAACCCACAGTATGGTGCACCGTGTGACTGGCAAACGTTTTCAAATGCATCTCAGTTTTCGTCCCCTTTTACTCGGGTTCACCATTCCAGACCCTTTACGAACACTCTCCCCACTTGGAGAGTCAGTGCCTTTAACCTCCTGTTGGGCACAGTTTGCAAATTCTGCGCAAGATGAAAAGGAATAGGGAGAACGAATGAGAGACTAGCTCTAGGTATCTGCACGGGCAAATTTAACGCTCATTTCCCACCAGGAAGAGGAATTAATCAAAGGCTCAGCATGCCATGCCGGAACCAGATTAGGGCCTGAAGCAATCCTGTGGGTTTGCGGCCAGCTCACAAGATAGCGAGTTGAAGAAAGGAGCTCAGGGGCACTGTAACTCACAAACCTGCAGAGTTATAAATGACAGCTATCGTCCAAAAATATATTGAAGGAAGGCTGCGAAGACGACTTGTAAGTGGGGCAGAATTGCAGGAAAACGATTTCAGGGGTAGACGGGAATTGCATTTAAAGCATAGGAAAAGAGGCAGAACGTCGACAATGATGCTCTTGGCCAAAAAGGGCGTATGCGTTTTTTTCCTGAATATATTCAGGAAAAAACGCATACGCCCTTTTTGGCGAACCAAGAAAGCACGTCAAATAAATCTGCACTACAATGAAGTCTCACTGCCCCCCGGTCAAAAGGGCCATCTGAAAAAAGTGTAAAATCCAGAAAGGCAGCACAGGCCATGGAGAACAGGGAGCCTTGTTATGCTGATGGGCGGGATGTAAATTGCCAACAGCCACTCTGGAGAAATGTATGGTGTTTCCCGGAACACCGAAAAAACAAAGCTATGGAGCCTACGGCACTTCCACTTATGGTCCTATAGCTTAGGGAAATTAAAATCAAAACACACAGCCACCCCAAAGTGTCGGACGGCTCTGTTTACAAGAACCTCGTCTACGGTACAAGTTAAATATCCCAGAATGTGAAAAATGGATAAAGAAGTTGTGGTACGTACGTACAATGGAATATCACTCAGCAATGAAATCTATGTCATCAGGCCCGTCGCGGCATAATGAGTGGATTCAGGTACGATATTCTAAGTGAAATAAGTCACACAGAAAATGAAACATCATAAGATATCACTAATACACGGAATATAAACTTGGCTACACATGAACTGAATTACAAAACAGAACAGGGTCTGAAATTTAGAAAACCAACTTATGCTTGCTTAAGGGGAAAGGTGAGTTGGGGTGCTGCATAAAACCAGAGATAGAAATTAGCACAGATACCTTTCCATAAGCCAAATATGTAATAGTCAAGACCTACCCCTTGCTCAACGAAATGGACTAAACACCCCATATTCAACGCCTAGGAATACACCTGACTAGTAAGAATCTTCAAACCCATGGATTTATATGTCTCCGTAAGAGAATGAAGCGTGTGTACAGCGGCATGAATGCAGCAGAGAAAATCCGATAAATCCCATTATCAAAATGAATTACACAAACAAAACCCAAGGACAGTGAAATAGAGAGCAATTCTTAAATAATTCATTCAGGGCTTGTGATGCAACCTGGATTTACCACATCTACACCCAGAGCTGAGTGAGACATAAGGTTGGGCACTTCGGGCTGATAGCATTGGTGAGGTTCGATGAGCAAATGCAGACCCTTTGAAGTCATACAGCATGGTACCCATTCCATGGGTCCCAACTCTCCAAGTTTAAGGGATTCTTCCTTCAGCTAAAACATGCATGGGAAACCCACAGTATGGTGCACCGTGTGACTGGCAAACGTTTTCAAATGCATCTCAGTTTTCGTCCCCTTTTACTCGGGTTCACCATTCCAGACCCTTTACGAACACTCTCCCCACTTGGAGAGTCAGTGCCTTTAACCTCCTGTTGGGCACAGTTTGCAATTTCTGCGCAAGATGAAAAGGAATAGGGAGAACCAATGAGAGACTAGCTCTAGGTGTCTGCACGGGCAAATTTAACGCTCATTTCCCACCAGGAAGAGGAATTAACCAAAGGCTCAGCATGCCGTGCCGGAACCAGATTAGGGCCTGAAGCAATCCTGTGGGTTTGCGGCCAGCTCACAAGATAGCGAGTTGAAGAAAGGAGCTCAGGGGCACTGTAACTCACAAACCTGCAGAGTTATAAATGACAGCTATCGTCCAAAAATATATTGAAGGAAGGCTGCGAAGACGACTTGTAAGTGGGGCAGAATTGCAGGAAAACGATTTCAGGGGGTACACGGGAATTGCATTTAAAGCATAGGAAAAGAGGCAGAACGTCGACAATGATGCTCTTGGCCAAAAAGGGCATATGCGTTTTTTCCTGAATATATTCAGGAAAAAACGCATATGCCCTTTTTGGCCAACCAAGCAAGCATGTTAAAGAAATCTGCACTACAATGAAGTCTCACTGCCCCCCGGTCAAAAGGGCCATCTGAAAAAAGTGTAAAATCCAGAAAGGCAGCACAGGCCATGGAGAACAGGGAGCCTTGTTATGCTGATGGGCGGAACCTAAATTGCCAACAGCCACTCTGGAGAAGTGTATGGTGTTTCCCGGAACACCGAAAAAGCAAAGCTACGGAGCCTACGGCGCTTCCACTTATGGTCCTATAGCTTAGGGAAATTAAAATCAAAAACACACAGCCACCCCAAAGTGTCGGACGGCTCTGTTTACAAGAACCTCGTCTACGGTACAAGTTAAATATCCCAGAATGTGAAAAATGGATAAAGAAGTTGTGGTACGTACGTACCATGGAATATCACTCAGCAATGAAATCTATGTCATCAGGCCCGTCGCGGCATAATGAGTGGATTCAGGTACGATGATTCTAAGTGAAATAAGTCACACCGAAAATGAAATATCATAAGATATCACTAATACACGGAATGTAAACTTGGCTACACATGAACTGAATTACAAAACAGAACAGGGTCTCAAATTTAGAAAACCAACTTATGCTTGCTTAAGGGGAAAGGTGAGTTGGGGTGCTGCATAAAACCAGAGATAGAAATTAGCACAGATACCTTTCCATAAGCCAAATATGTAATAGTCAAGACCTACCCCTTGCTCAACGAAATGGACTAAACACCCCATATTCAACGCCTAGGAATACACCTGACTAGTAAGAATCTTCAAACCCATGGATTGATATGTCTCGGTAAGAGAAAGAAGCCTTTGTACAGTAGCATGAATGCAGCAGAGAAAATCCGATAAATCCCATTATCAAAATGAATTACACAAACAAAACCCAAGGACAGTGAAATAGAGAGCAATTCTTAAATAATTCATTCAGGGCTTGTGATGCAACCTGGAATTACCTCATCTAAACCCAGATTTGAGTGAGACATAAGGTTGGACACTTCGGGCTGATAGCATTGGTGAGGTTCGATGAGCAAATGCAGACCATTTGAAGTCATATTGCATGGTACCCATTCCATGGGTCCCAACTCTCCAGGTTTAAGCGATTCTTCCTTCAGCTAAAGCATGCATGGGAATCCCACAGTATGGTGCACTGAGTGACCGGGAAACGTTTTCAAATGCATCTCAGTTTTTGTCCTCTTTTACTTGGGTTCACCATTCCAGATCCTTTACTAACACTCTCCCCACTTGGAGAGTCAGTGCCTTTAACCTCCTGTTTGGCACAGTTTGCAATTTCTGCGCAAGATGAACAGGAATAGGGAGAACCAATGAGAGACTAGCTCTAGGTGTCTGCACGGGCAAATTTAACGCTCATTTCCAACCAGGAACAGGAATTAAAGAAAGGCTCAGCATGCCGTGCCGGAACAACATTAGGGCCTGAAGCAATCCTGCGGGTTTGCGGCCAGATCAAAAGAAAGCAATTTGAAGAAAGGAGCTCAGGGGCACTGTAACTCACAAACCTGCAGAGTTATAAATGACAGCTATCGTCCAAAAATATATTGAAGGAAGGCTGCGAAGAGGACTTGAAAGCGGGGCAGAATTGCAGGAAAACGATTTCAGGGGGTAGACGGGAATTGCATTTAAAGCATAGGAAAAGAGGCAGAACATCGACAATGATGCTCTTGGCCAAAAAGGGCGTATGCGTTTTTTCCTGAATATATTCAGGAAAAAACGCATACGCCCTTTTTGGCCAACCAAGCAAGCATGTTAAAGAAATCTGCACTACAATGAAGTCTCACTGCCCCCCGGTCAAAAGGGCCATCTGAAAAAAGTGTAAAATCCAGAAAGGCAGCACCGGCCATGGAGAACAGGGAGCCTTGTTATGCTGATGGGCGGGATGTAAATTGCCAACAGCCACTCTGGAGAAGTGTATGGTGTTTCCCGGAACACCGATAAAACAAAGCTACGGAGCCTACGGCACTTCCACTTATGGTCCTATAGCTTAGGGAAATTAAAATCAAAAACACACAGCCACCCCAAAGTGTCGGACGGCTCTGTTTACAAGAACCTCGTCTACGGTACAAGTTAAATATCCCAGAATGTGAAAAATGGATAAAGAAGTTGTGGTACGTACGTACAATGGAATATCACTCAGCAATGAAATCTATGTCATCAGGCCCGTCGCGGCATAATGAGTGGATTCAGGTACGATGATTCTAAGTGAAATAAGTCACACAGAAAATGAAACATCATAAGATATCACTACTACACCGAATGTAAACTTGGCTACACATGAACTGAATTACAAAACAGAACAGGGTCTCAAATTTAGAAAACCAACTTATGCTTGCTTAAGGGGAAAGGTGAGTTGGGGTGCTGCATAAAACCAGAGATAGAAATTAGCACAGATACCTTTCCATAAGCCAAATATGTAATAGTCAAGACCTACCCCTTGCTCAACGAAATGGACTAAACACCCCATGTTCAACGCCTAGGAATACAACTGACTAGTAAGAATCTTCAAACCCATGGATTTATATATCTCCGTAAGAGAATGAAGCGTGTGTACAGCGGCATGAATGCAGCAGAGAAAATCCGATAAATCCCATTATCAAAATGAATTACACAAACAAAACCCAAGGACAGTGAAATAGAGAGCAATTCTTAAATAATTCATTCAGGGCTTGTGATGCAACCTGGATTTACCACATCTACACCCAGAGCTGAGTGAGACATAAGGTTGGGCACTTCGGGCTGATAGCATTTGTGAGGTTCGATGAGCAAATGCAGACCCTTTGAAGTCATACAGCATGGTACCCATTCCATGGGTCCCAACTCTCCAAGTTTAAGGGATTCTTCCTTCAGCTAAAACATGCATGGGAAAACCACAGTATGGTGCACCGTGTGACTGGCAAACGTTTTCAAATGCATCTCAGTTTTCGTCCCCTTTTACTCGGGTTCACCATTCCAGACCCTTTACGAACACTCTCCCCACTTGGAGAGTCAGTGCCTTTAACCTCCTGTTGGGCACAGTTTGCAATTTCTGCGCAAGATGAAAAGGAATAGGGAGAACCAATGAGAGACTAGCTCTAGGTGTCTGCACGGGCAAATTTAACGCTCATTTCCCAAAGGAAGAGGAATTAACCAAAGGCTCAGCATGCCGTGCCGGAACCAGATTAGGGCCTGAAGCAATCCTGTGGGTTTGCGGCCAGCTCACAAGATAGCGAGTTGAAGAAAGGAGCTCAGGGGCACTGTAACTCACAAACCTGCAGAGTTATAAATGACAGCTATCGTCCAAAAATATATTGAAGGAAGGCTGCGAAAACGACTTGTAAGTAGGGCAGAATTGCAGGAAAACGATTTCAGGGGGTACACGGGAATTGCATTTAAAGCATAGGAAAAGAGGCAGAACATCGACAATGATGCTCTTGGCCAAAAAGGGCGTATGCGTTTTTTCCTGAATATATTCAGGAAAAAACGCATACGCCCTTTTTGGCCAACCAAGCAAGCATGTTAAAAAAATCTGCACTACAATGAAGTCTCACTGCCCCCCGGTCAAAAGGGCCATCTGAAAAAAGTGTAAAATCCAGAAAGGCAGCACAGGCCATGGAGAACAGCGAGCCTTGTTATGCTGATGGGCGGGATGTAAGTTGCCAACAGCCAGTCTGGGAAAATGTATGGTGTTTCCCGGAACATCTAAAAAACAAAGCAACGGAGCCTACGGCAATTCCCCTTATTGCCCTATAGCTTAGGAAAATTAAAATCAAAAACACACAGCCACCCAAAAGTCTCGGGCGGCTCTGTTTACAAGAACCTCGTCTACGGTACAAGTTAAATATCCCAGAATGTGAAAAATGGATAAAGAAGTTGTGGTACGTACGTACAATGGAATATCACTCACCAATGAAATCTATGTCATCTGGCTCATCGTGGCATAATGAGTGGATTCAGGTACTATGATTCTAAGTGAAATAAGTCACACCGAAATTGAAACATCATAAGATATCACTAATACACCGAATGTAATCTTGGCTACACATCAACTGAATTACAAAACAGAACAGTGTCTCAACTTTAGAAAACCAACTTATGTTTGCGTAAGGGGAAAGGTGAGTTGGGGTGCTGCATAAAACCAGAGTTAGAAATTAGCACAGATACCATTCCATACGTCAAATATGTAATAGTCAGGGGGCTTCCCTGGTGGTGCAGTGGTTGAGAGTCCGCCTGCCGATGAAGGGGACGCGGGTTCGTGCCCCGGTCCGAGAGGATCCAACATGCCGCGTAGCTACTGGCCCCGTAAGTCATGGCCGTTGAGCCTGCGCGTCCGGAGCCTGTGCTCCGCAACGGGAGAGGCTACAACACTGAGAGGCCCGCGTACAGAAAAAAAAAAAAATATGTAATAGTCAAGACCTACCCCTTGCTCAATAAAATAGACTCAACACCCCAAATTCAACGCCTAGGAATATACCTGACTAGTAAGAATCTTAAAACCCATGGATTTATATGTCTCCATAAGAGAATCAAGCGTGTGTACAGCTGCATGAAGGCAGCAGAGAAAATCCGATAAATCCTATTATCAAAATGAATTACAAAAACAAAACACAATGACAGTGAAATAGAGAGCAATTCTTAAATAATTCATTCAGGGCTTGTGATGCAACCTGGATTTACCTCATCTACACCCAGAGCTGAGTGAGACATAATGTTGGACACTTCGGGCTGATAGCATTGTTGAGTTTCGATGAGCAAATGCAGACCATTTGAAGTCATACTGCATGGTACCCATTCCATGGGTCCCAACTCTCCAGGTTTAAGCGATTCTTCCTTCAGATAAAACATGCATGGGAAACCCAGAGTATGGTGCACCGTGTGACTGGGAAACGTTTTCAAATGCATCTCAGTTTTCGTCCCCTTTTACTCGGGTTCACAATTCCAGACCCTTTACGAACACTCTCCCCACATGGAGAGTCAGTGCCTTTAACCTCCTGTTTAGCACAGTTTGCAATTTCTGCGCAAGATGAACAGGAATAGGGAGAACCAATGAGAGACTAGCTGTAGGTGTCTGCACGGTCAAATTTAACGCTCATTTCCCACCAGGAAGAGGAATTAACCAAAGGCTCAGCATGCTGTGCCGCAACAAGATTAGGGCCTGAAGCAATCCTGGGGGTTTGCAGCCAGCTCAAAAGAAAGCGATTTGAAGAAAGGAGCTCAGGGGCACTGTAATTCACAAACCTGCAGAGTTATAAATGACAGCTATCGTCCAAAAATATATTAAAGGAAGGCTGCGAAGACGACTTGTAAGCGGGAAAGATTTGCAGGAAAACGATTTCAGGGGGTAGACGGGAATTGCATTTAAAGCATAGGAAAAGAGGCAGAACGACGACAATGATGCACTTGGCCAAAAAGGGCGTATGCGTTTTTTCCTGAATATATTCAGGAAAAAACGCATACGCACTTTTTGGCCAACCAAGCAAGCATATTAAAGAAATCTGCACTACAATGAAGTCTCACTGCCCCCCGGTCAAAAGGGCCATCTGAATAAAGTGTAAAATCCAGAAATGCAGCACAGGCCATGGAGAACAGGGAGCCTTGTTATGCTGATGCGTGGGATGTAATTTGCCAACAGCCACTCTGGAGAAGTGTATGGTGTTTCCTGAAACACCTAAAAAACACAGCAACGGAGCCTACGGCACTTCCCCTTATGGTCCTATAGATTAGGAAAATTAAAATCAAAAACACACAACCACCCAAAAGTCTCGGGCGGCTCTGTTTACAAGAACCTCGTCTACAGTACAAGTTAAATATCCCAGAATGTGAAAAATGGATAAACAAGTTGTGGTACGTACGTACAATGGAATATCACACATCAATGAAATCTATGTCATCAGGCCCGTCGCGGCATAATGATTGGATTCAGGTACGATGATTCTAAGTGAAATAAGTCACACAGAAAATGAAACATCATAAGATATCACTAATACACGGAATGTAAACTTGGCTACACATGAACTGAATTACAAAACAGAACAGGGTCTCAAATTTAGAAAACCAACTTATGCTTGCTTAAGGGGAAAGGTGAGTTGGGGTGCTGCATAAAACCAGAGATAGAAATTAGCACAGATACGTTTCCATAAGCCAAATATGTAATAGTCAAGACCTACCCCTTGCTCAACGAAATGGACTAAACACCCCATATTCAACGCCTAGGAATACACCTGACTAGTAAGAATATTCAAACCCATGGATTTATATGTCTCCATAAGAGAATGAAGCGTGTGTACAGCGGCATGAATGCAGCAGAGAAAATCCGATAAATCCCATTATCAAAATGAATTACACAAACAAAACCCAAGGACAGTGAAATAGAGAGCAATTCTTAAATAATTCATTCAGGGCTTGTGATGCAACCTGGATTTACCACATCTACACCCAGAGCTGAGTGAGACATAAGGTTGGGCACTTCGGCTCATAGCATTGGTGAGGTTCGATGAGCAAATGCAGACCCTTTGAAGTCATACAGCATGGTACCTTTTCCATGGGTCCCAATTCTCCAAGTTTAAGGGATTCTTCCTTCAGCTAAAACATGCATGGGAAACCCACAGTATGGTGCACCGTGTGACTGGCAAACGTTTTCAAATGCATCTCAGTTTTCGTCCACTTTTACTCGGGTTCACCATTCCAGACCCTTTACGAACACTCTCCCCACTTGGACAGTCAGTGCCTTTAACATCCTGTTGGGCACAGTTTGCAATTTCTGCGCAAGATGAACAGGAATAGGGAGCACCAATGAGAGACTAGCTGTAGGTGTCTGCACAGGCAAATTTAACGCTCATTTCCCACCAGGAAGAGGAATTAACCAAAAGCTCAGCATGCCGTGCCGCAACAAGATTAGGGCCTGAAGCAATCCAGCGGGTTTGCGGCCAGCTCTAAAGAAAGCGATTTGAAGAAAGGAGCTCAGGGGCACTGTAATTCACAAACCTGCAGAGTTATAAATGACAGATATCGTCCAAAAATATATTGAAGGAAGGCTGCGAAGACGACTTGAAAGCGGGGCAGAATTGCACGAAAACGATTTCAGGGGGTAGACTGGAATTGCATTTAAAGCATAGGAAAAGAGGCAGAACGACCACAATGATGCACTTGGCCAAAAAGGGCGTATGCGTTTTTTCCTGAATATATTCAGGAAAAAATGCATACGCACTTTTTGGCCAACCAAGCAAGCATGTTAAAGAAATCTGCACTACAATGAAGTCTCACTGGCCCCCGGTCAAAAGGGCCATCTGAAAAAAGTGTAAAATCCAGAAAGGCAGCACAGGCCATGGAGAACAGGGAGCCTTGTTATGCTGATGGGTGGGATGTAAATTGCCAACAGCCACTCTGGAGAAGTGTATGGTGTTTCCTGAAACACCTAAAAAACAAAGCAACGGAGCCTACGGCACTTCCCCTTATGGTCCTATACCTTAGGAAAATTAAAATCAAAAACACACAACCACCCAAAAGTCTCGGGCGGCTCTGTTTACAAGAACCTCGTCTACAGGACAAGTTAAATATCCCAGAATGTGAAAAATGGATAAACAAGTTGTGGTACGTACGTACAATGGAATATCACACAGCAATGAAATCTATGTCATCAAGCCCGTCGCGGCATAATGAGTGGATTCAGGTACGATGATTCTAAGTGAAATAAGTCACACAGAAAATGAAACATCATAAGATATCACTAATACACCGAATGTAAACTTGGCTACACATGAACTGAATTACAAAACAGAACAGGGCCTCAAATTTCGAAAACCAACTTATGCTTGCTTAAGGGGAAAGGTGAGTTGGGGTGCTGCATAAAACCAGAGATAGAAATTAGCACAGATACCTTTCCATAAGCCAAATATGTAATAGTCAAGACCTACCCCTTGCTCAACGAAATGGACTAAACACCCCATATTCAAGGCCTAGGAATACACCTGACTAGTAAGAATCTTCAAACCCATGGATTTATATGTCTCCATAAGAGAATGAAGCGTGTGTACAGCGGCATGAATGCAGCAGAGGAAATCCGATAAATCCCATTATCAAAATGAATTACAGAAACAAAACCCAAGGACAGTGAAATAGAGAGCAATTCTTAAATAATTCATTCAGGGCTTGTGATGCAACCTGGATTTACCACATCTACACCCAGAGCTGAGTGAGACATAAGGTTGGGCACTTCGGGCTGATAGCATTGGTGAGGTTCGATGAGCAAATGCAGACCCTTTAAAGTCATACAGCATGGTACCCATTCCATGGGTCCCAACTCTCCAAGTTTAAGGGATTCTTCCTTCAGCTAAAACATGCATGGGAAACCCACAGTATGGTGCACCGTGTGACTGGCAAACGTTTTCAAATGCATCTCAGTTTTCGTCCCCTTTTACTCGGGTTCACCATTCCAGACCCTTTACGAACACTCTCCCCTCTTGGAGAGTCAGTGCCTTTAACCTCCTGTTGGGCACAGTTTGCAATTTCTGCGCAAGATGAAAAGGAAGAGGGAGAACGAATGAGAGACTAGCTGTAGGTGTCTGCACAGGCAAATTTAACGCTCATTTCCCACCAGGAAGAGTAATTAACCAAAGGCTCAGCATGCCGTGCCCGAACCAGATTAGGGCCTGAGGCAATCCTGTGGGTTTGCGGCCAGCTAACAAGATAGCGAGTTGAAGAAAGGAGCTCAGGGGCACTGTAACTCACAAACCTGCAGAGTTATAAATGACAGCTATCGTCCAAAAATATATTGAAGGAAGGCTGCGAAGACGACTTGTATGCGGGGCAGAATTGCAGGAAAACGATTTCAGGGGGTAGACGGGAATTGCATTTAAAGCATAGGAAAAGAGGCAGAACGACAATGATGCTCTTGGCCAAAAAGGGCGTATGCGTTTTTTCCTGAATATATTCAGGAAAAAACGCATACGCCCTTTTTGGCCAACCAAGCAAGCATGTTAAAGAAATCTGCACTACAATGGAATCTCACTGCCCCCCGGTCAAAAGGGCCATCTGAAAAAAGTGTAAAATCCAGAAAGGCAGCACAGGCCATGGAGAACAGCGAGCCTTGTTTTGCTGATGGGCGGGATGTAAATTGCCAACAGCCAGTCTGGAAAAATGTATGGTGTTTCCCGGAACATCTAAAAAACAAAGCAACGGAGCCTACGGCAATTCCCCTTATGGTCCTATAGCTTAGGAAAATTAAAATCAAAAACACACAGCCACCCAAAAGTCTCGGGTGGCTCTGTTTACAATAACCTCGTCTACGGTACAAGTTAAATATCCCAGAATGTGAAAAATGGATAAAGAAATTGTGGTACGTTCGTACAATGGAATATCACACAGCAATGAATTCTATGTCATCAGGCCCGTCGCGGCATAATGAGTGGATTCAGGTACGATGATTCTAAGTGAAATAAGTCACACAGAAAATGAAACATCATAAGATATCACTACTACACGAAATGTAAACTTGGCTACACATCAACTGAATTACAAAACAGAACAGGGTCTCAAATTTAGAAAACCAACTTATGCTTGCTTAAGGGGAAAGGTGAGTTGGGGTGCTGCATAAAATCAGTGATAGAAATTAGCACAGATACCTTTCCATAAGCCAAATATGTAATAGTCAAGACCTACCCCTTGCTCAACGAAATGGACTAAACACCCCATATTCAACGCCTAGGAATACACCTGACTAGTAAGAATCTTCAAACCCATGGATTTATATGTCTCCGTAAGAGAATGAAGCGTGTGTACAGCGGCATGAATGCAGCAGAGAAAATCCGATAAATCCCATTATCAAAATGAATTACACAAAAAAAACCCAAGGACAGTGAAATAGAGAGCAATTCTTAAATAAATCATTCAGGGCTTGTGATGCAACCTGGATTTACCACATCTACACCCAGAGCTGAGTGAGACATAAGGTTGGGCACTTCGGGCTGATAGCATTGGTGAGGTTCGATGAGCAAATGCAGACCCTTTGAAGTCATACATCATGGTACCCATTCCATGGGTCCCAACTCTCCAAGTTTAAGGGATTCTTCCTTCAGCTAAAACATGCATGGGAAACCCACAGTATGGTGCACCGTGTGACTGGCAAACGTTTTCAAATGCATCTCAGTTTTCGTCCCCTTTTACTCGGGTTCACCATTCCAGACCCTTTACGAACACTCTCCCCACTTGGAGAGTCAGTGCCTTTAACCTCCTGTTGGGCACAGTTTGCAATTTCTGCGCAAGATGAAAAGGAATAGGGAGAACCAATGAGAGACTAGCTCTAGGTGTCTGCACGGGCAAATTTAACGCTCATTTCCCACCAGGAAGAGGAATTAACCAAAGGCTCAGCATGCCGTGCCGGAACCAGATTAGGGCCTGAGGCAATCCTGTGGGTTTGCGGCCAGCTCACAAGATAGCGAGTTGAAGAAAGGAGCTCACTGGCACTGTAACTCACAAACCTGCAGAGTTATAAATGACAGCTATCGTCCAAAAATATATTGAAGGAAGGCTGCGAAGACGACTTGTAAGCGGGACAGATTTGCAGGAAAACGATTTCAGGGGGTAGACGGGAATTGCATTTAAAGCATAGGAAAAGAGGCAGAACATCGACAATGATGCTCTTGGACAAAAAGTGCGTATGCGTTTTTTCCTGAATATATTCAGGAAAAAACGCATACGCACTTTTTGGCCAAGCAAGCAAGCATGTTAAAGAAATCTGCACTACAATGAAGTCTCACTGCCCCCCGGTCAAAAGGGCCATCTGAAAAAAGTGTAAAATCCAGAAAGGCAGCACAGGCCATGGAGAACAGGGAGCCTTGTTATGCTGATGGGCGGGATGTAAATTGCCAACAGCCACTCTGGAGAAGTGTATGGTGTTTCCCGGAACACCGAAAAAACAAAGCTACGGAGCCTACGGCACTTCCACTTATGGTCCTATAGCTTAGGGAAATTAAAATCAAAAACACACAGCCACCCCAAAGTGTCGGACGGCTCTGTTTACAAGAACCTCGTCTACGGTACAAGTTAAATATCCCAGAATGTGAAAAATGGATAAAGAAGTTGTGGTACGTACGTACAATGGAATATCACTCAGCAATGAAATCTATGTCATCAGGCCCGTCGCGGCATAATGAGTGGATTCAGGTACGATGATTCTAAGTGAAATAAGTCACACAGAAAATGAAACATCATAAGATATCACCCCTACACGGAATGTAAACTTGGCTACACATGAACTGAATTACAAAACAGAACAGGGTCTCAAATTTAGAAAACCAACTTATGCTTGCTTAAGGGGAAAGGTGAGTTGGGGTGCTGCATAAAACCAGAGATAGAAATTAGCACAGATACCTTTCCATAAGCCAAATATGTAATAGTCAAGACCTACCCCTTGCTCAACGAAATGGACTAAACACCCCATATTCAACGCCTAGGAATACACCTGACTAGTAAGAATCTTCAAACCCATGGATTTATATGTCTCCGTAAGAGAATGAAGCGTGTGTACAGCGGCATGAATGCAGCAGAGAAAATCCGATAAATCCCATTATCAAAATGAATTACACAAACAAAACCCAAGGACGTGAGATAGAGAGCAATTCTTAAATAATTCATTCAGGGCTCGTGATGCAACCTGGATTTGCCACATCTACACCCAGAGCTGAGTGAGACATAATGTTGGGCACTTCGGGCTAATAGCATTGGTGAGGTTCGATGAGCAAATGCAGACCCTTTGAAGTCATACAGCATGGTACCCATTCCATGGGTCCCAACTCTCCAAGTTTAAGGGAATCTTCCTTCAGCTAAAACATGCATGGGAAACCCACAGTATGGTGCACCGTGTGACTGGCAAACGTTTTCAAATGCATCTCAGTTTTCGTCCCCTTTTACTCGGGTTCACCATTCCAGACCCTTTACGAACACTCTCCCCACTTGGAGAGTCAGTGCCTTTAACCTCCTGTTGGGCATAGTTTGCAATTTCTGCGCAAGATGAACAGGAATAGGGAGAACGAATGAGAGACTAGCTCTAGGTGTCTGCACGGGCAAATTTAACGCTCATTTCCCACCAGGAAGAGGAATTAACCAAAGGCTCAGCATGCCGTGCCGGAACCAGATTAGGGCCTGAAACAATCCTGTGGGTTTGCGGCCAGCTCACAAGATAGCGAGTTGAAGAAAGGAGCTCAGGGGCACTGTAACTCACAAACCTGCAGAGTTATAAATGACAGCTATCGTCCAAAAATATATTGAAGGAAGGCTGCGAAGACGACTTGTAAGTGGGGCAGAATTGCAGGAAAACGATTTCAGGGGGTACACGGGAATTGCATTTAAAGCATAGGAAAAGAGGCAGAACGTCGACAATGATGCTCTTGGCCAAAAAGGGCGTATGCGTTTTTTTCCTGAATATATTCAGGAAAAATGCATACGCACTTTTTGGCCAACCAAGCAAGCATGTTAAAGAAATCTGCACTACAATGAAGTCTCACTGCCCCCCGGTCAAAAGGGCCATCTGAAAAAAGTGTAAAATCCAGAAAGGCAGCACAGGCCATGGAGAACAGGGAGCCTTGTTATGCTGACGGAGGGGACCTAAATTGCCAACAGCCACTCTGGAGAAGTGTATGGTGTTTCCCGGAACACCGAAAAAACAAAGCTACGGAGCCTACGGCGCTTCCACTTATGGTCCTATAGCTTAGGGAAATTAAAATCAAAAACACACAGCCACCCCAAAGTGTCGGACGGCTCTGTTTACAAGAACCTCGTCTACGGTACAAGTTAAATATCCCAGAATGTGAAAAATGGATAAAGAAGTTGTGGTACGTACGTACCATGGAATATCACTCAGCAATGAAATCTATGTGATCAGGCCCGTCGCGGCATAATGAGTGGATTCAGGTACGATGATTCTAAGTGAAATAAGTCACACAGAAAATGAAACATCATAAGATATCACTAATACACGGAATGTAAACTTGGCTACACATGAACTGAATTACAAAACAGAACAGGGTCTCAAATTTAGAAAACCAACTTATGCTTGCTTAAGGGGAAAGGTGAGTTGGGGTGCTGCATAAAACCAGAGATAGAAATTAGCACAGATACCTTTCCATAAGCCAAATATGTAATAGTCAAGACCTACCCCTTGCTCAACGAAATGGACTAAACACCCCATATTCAACGCCTAGGAATACACCTGACTAGTAAGAATCTTCAAACCCATGGATTTATATGTCTCAGTAAGAGAAAGAAGCCTTTGTACAGTAGCATGAATGCAGCAGAGAAAATCCGATAAATCCCATTATCAAAATGAATTACACAAACAAAACCCAAGGACAGTGAAATAGAGAGCAATTCTTAAATAATTCATTCAGGGCTTGTGATGCAACCTGGAATTACCTCATCTAAACCCAGAGATGAGTGAGACATAAGGTTGGACACTTCGGGCTGATAGCATTGGTGAGGTTCGATGAGCAAATGCAGACCATTTGAAGTCATATTGCATGGTACCCATTTCATGGGTCCCAACTCTCCAGGTTTAAGCGATTCTACCTTCAACTAAAGCATGCATGGGAATCCCACAGTATGGTGCACTGTGTGACCGGGAAACGTTTTCAAATGCATCTCAGTTTTTGTCCTCTTTTACTTGGGTTCACCGTTCCAGATCCTTTACTAACACTCTCCCCACTTGGAGAGTCAGTGCCTTTAACCTCCTGTTTGGCACAGTTTGCAATTTCTGCGCAAGATGAACAGGAATAGGGAGAACCAATGAGAGACTAGCTGTAGGTGTCTGCACGGGCAAATTTAACGCTCATTTCCAACCAGGAACAGGAATTAAAGAAAGGCTCAGCATGCCGTGCCTTAACAACATTAGGGCCTGAAGCAATCCTGCGGGTTTGCGGCCAGATCAAAAGAAAGCAATTTGAAGAAAGGAGCTCAGGGGCACTGTAATTCACAAACCTGCAGAGTTATAAATGACAGCTATCGTCCAAAAATATATTGAAGGAAGGCTGCGAAGAGGACTTGAAAGCGGGGCAGAATTGCAGGAAAACGATTTCAGGGGGTAGACTGGAATTGCATTTAAAGCATAGGAAAAGAGGCAGAACGTCGACAATGATGCACTTGGCCAAAAAGGGCGTATGCGTTTTTTCCTGAATATATTCAGGAAAAAACGCATACGCCCTTTTTGGCCAACCAAGCATGCATGTTAAAGAAATGTGCACTTCAATGAAGTCTCACTGCCCCCAGGTCAAAAGGGCCATCTGAAAAAAGTGTAAAATCCAGAAAGGCAGCACAGGCCATGGAGAACAGGGAGCCTTGTTATGCTGATGGGCGGGATGTAAATTGCCAACAGCCAGTCTGGAAAAGTGTATGGTGTTTCCTGGAACATCTAAAAAAGAAAGCAACGGAGCCTACGGAACTTCCCCTTATGGTCCTATAGCTTAGGAAAATTAAAATCAAAAACACACAGCCACCCAAAAGTCTCGGGCGGCTCTGTTTACAAGAACCTCGTCTACAGTACAAGTTGCATATCCCAGAATGTGAAAAATGGATAAAGAACTTGTGGTACGTACGTACAATGGAATATCACTCAGCAATGAAATCTATGTCATCAGGCCCATCGCGGCATAATGAGTGGATTCATGTACGATATTCTAAGTGAAATAAGTCACACAGAAATTGAAATATCATAAGATATCACTAATACATGGAATATTAACTTGGCTACACATGAACTGAATTACAAAACAGAACAGGGTCTCAAATTTAGAAAACCAACTTATGCTTGCTTAAGGGGAAAGGTGAGTTGGGGTGCTGCATAAAATCAGTGATAGAAATTAGCACAGATACCTTTCCATAAGCCAAATATGTAATAGTCAAGACCTACCCCTTGCTCAACGAAATGGACTAAACACCCCATATTCAACGCCTAGGAATACACCTGACTAGTAAGAATCTTCAAACCCATGGATTTATATGTCTCCGTAAGAGAATGAAGCGTGTGTACAGCGGCATGAATGCAGCAGAGAAAATCCGATAAATCCCATTATCAAAATGAATTACACAAAAAAAACCCAAGGACAGTGAAATAGAGAGCAATTCTTAAATAAATCATTCAGGGCTTGTGATGCAACCTGGATTTACCACATCTACACCCAGAGCTGAGTGAGACATAAGGTTGGGCACTTCGGGCTGATAGCATTGGTGAGGTTCGATGAGCAAATGCAGACCCTTTGAAGTCATACATCATGGTACCCATTCCATGGGTCCCAACTCTCCAAGTTTAAGGGATTCTTCCTTCAGCTAAAACATGCATGGGAAACCCACAGTATGGTGCACCGTGTGACTGGCAAACGTTTTCAAATGCATCTCAGTTTTCGTCCCCTTTTACTCGGGTTCACCATTCCAGACCCTTTACGAACACTCTCCCCACTTGGAGAGTCAGTGCCTTTAACCTCCTGTTGGGCACAGTTTGCAATTTCTGCGCAAGATGAAAAGGAATAGGGAGAACCAATGAGAGACTAGCTCTAGGTGTCTGCACGGGCAAATTTAACGCTCATTTCCCACCAGGAAGAGGAATTAACCAAAGGCTCAGCATGCCGTGCCAGAACCAGATTAGGGCCTGAGGCAATCCTGTGGGTTTGCGGCCAGCTCACAAGATAGCGAGTTGAAGAAAGGAGCTCACTGGCACTGTAACTCACAAACCTGCAGAGTTATAAATGACAGCTATCGTCCAAAAATATATTGAAGGAAGGCTGCGAAGACGACTTGTAAGCGGGACAGATTTGCAGGAAAACGATTTCAGGGGGTAGACGGGAATTGCATTTAAAGCATAGGAAAAGAGGCAGAACATTGACAATGATGCTCTTGGACAAAAAGTGCGTATGCGTTTTTTCCTGAATATATTCAGGAAAAAACGCATACGCCCTTTTTGGCCAAGCAAGCAAGCATGTTAAAGAAATCTGCACTACAATGAAGTCTCACTGCCCCCCGGTCAAAAGGGCCATCTGAAAAAAGTGTAAAATCCAGAAAGGCAGCACAGGCCATGGAGAACAGGGAGCCTTGTTATGCTGATGGGCGGGATGTAAATTGCCAACAGCCACTCTGGAGAAGTGTATGGTGTTTCCCGGAACACCGAAAAAACAAAGCTACGGAGCCTACGGCACTTCTATTTATGGTCCTATAGCTTAGGGAAATTAAAATCAAAAACACACAGCCACCCCAAAGTGTCGGACGGCTCTGTTTACAAGAACCTCGTCTACGGTACAAGTTAAATATCCCAGAATGTGAAAAATGGATAAAGAAGTTGTGGTACGTACGTACAATGGAATATCACTCAGCAATGAAATCTATGTCATCAGGCCCGTCGCGGCATAATGAGTGGATTCAGGTACGATGATTCTAAGTGAAATAAGTCACACAGAAAATGAAACATCATAAGATATCACTAATACACGGAATGTAAACTTGGATACACATGAACTGAATTACAAAACAGAACAGGGTCTCAAATTTCGAAAACCAACTTATGCTTGCTTAAGGGGAAAGGTGAGTTGGGGTGCTGCATAAAACCAGAGATAGAAATTAGCACAGATACCTTTCCATAAGCCAAATATGTAATAGTCAAGATCTACACCTTGCTCAGCGAAATGGAATAAACACCCCATATTCAACGCCTAGGAATACACCTGACTAGTAAGAATCTTCAAACCCATGGATTTATATGTCTCCGTAAGAGAATGAAGCGTGTGTACAGCGGCATGAATGCAGCAGAGAAAATCCGATAAATCCCATTATCAAAATGAATTACACAAACAAAACCCAAGGACAGTGAAATAGAGAGCAATTCTTAAATAATTCATTCAGGGCTTCTGATGCAACCCGGATTTACCACATCTACACGCAGAGCTGAGTGAGACATAAGGTTGGGCACTTCGGGCTGATAGCATTGGTGAGGTTCGATGAGCAAATGCAGACCCTTTGAAGTCATACAGCATGGTACCCATTCCATGGGTCCCAACTCTCCAAGTTTAAGGGATTCTTCCTTCAGCTAAAAGATGCATGGGAAACCCACAGTATGGTGCACCGTGTGACTGGCAAACGTTTTCAAATGCATCACAGTTTTCGTCCCCTTTTACTCGGGTTCACCATTCCAGACCCTTTACGAACACTCTCCCCACTTGAAGAGTCAGTGCCTTTAACCTCCTGTTGGGCACAGTTTGCAATTTCTGCGCAAGATGAAAAGGAATAGGGAGAACGAATGAGAGACTAGCTCTAGGTGTCTGCACGGGCAAATTTAACGCTCATTTCCCACCAGGAAGAGGAATTAACCAAAGGCTCAGCATGCCGTGCCGGAACCAGATTATGGCCTGAAGCAATCCTGTGGGTTTGCCGCCAGCTCACAAGATAGCGAGTTGAAGAAAGGAGCTCAGGGGCACTGTAACTCACAAACCTGCAGAGTTATAAATGACAGCTATCGTCCAAAAATATATTGAAGGAAGGCTGCGAAGACGACTTGTAAGCGGGACAGATTTGCAGGAAAACGATTTCAGGGGGTAGACGGGAATTGCATTTAAAGCATAGGAAAAGAGGCAGAACGTCGACAATGATGCTCTTGGCCAAAAAGGGCGTATGCGTTTTTTCCTGAATATATTCAGGAAAAAACGCATACGCCCTTTTTGGCCAACCAAGCAAGCATGTTAAAGAAATCTGCACTACAATGAAGTCTCACGGCCCCCCAGTCAAAAGGGCCATCTGAAAAAAGTGTAAAATCCAGAAAGGCAGCACAGGCCATGGAGAACAGGGAGCCTTGTTATGCTGATGGGCGGGATGTAAATTGCCAACAGCCACTCTGGAGACGTGTATGGTGTTTCCCGGAACACCGAAAAAACAAAGCTACGGAGCCTACGGCACTTCCACTTATGGTCCTATAGCTTAGGAAAATTAAAATAAAAAACACACAGCCACCCAAAAGTGTCGGACGGCTCTGTTTACAAGAACCTCGTCTACGGTACAAGGTAAATATCCCAGAATGTGAAAAATGGATAAAGAAGTTGTGGTACGTACGTACAATGGAATATCACTCAGCAATGAAATCTATGTCATCAGGCCCGTCGCGGCATAATGAGTGGATTCAGGTACGATGATTCTAAGTGAAATAAGTCACACAGAAAATGAAACATCGTAAGATATCACTACTACACGGAATGTAAACTTGGCTACACATGAACTGAATTACAAAACAGAACAGGGTCTCAAATTTAGAAAACCAACTTATGCTTGCTTAAGGGGAAAGGTGAGTTGGGGTGCTGCATAAAACCAGAGATAGAAATTAGCACAGATACCTTTCCATAAGCCAAATATGTAATAGTCAAGACCTACCCCTTGCTCAACGAAATGGACTAAACACCCCATATTCAACGCCTAGGAATACACCTGACTAGTAAGAATCTTCAAACCCATGGATTTATATGTCTCCGTAAGAGAATGAAGCGTGTGTACAGCGGCATGAATGCAGCAGAGAAAATCCGATAAATCCCATTATCAAAATGAATTACACAAACAAAACCCAAGGACAGTGAAATAGAGAGCAATTCTTAAATAATTCATTCAGGGCTTGTGATGCAACCTGGATTTACCACATCTACACCCAGAGCTGAGTGAGACATAAGGTTGGGCACTTCGGGCTGATAGCATTGGTGAGCTTCGATGAGCAAATGCAGACCCTTTGAAGTCATACAGCATGGTACCCATTCCATGGGTCCCAACTCTCCAAGTTTAAGGGATTCTTCCTTCAGCTAAAACATGCATGGGAAACCCACAGTATGGTGCACCGTGTGACTGGCAAACGTTTTCAAATGCATCTCAGTTTTCGTCCCCTTTTACTCGGGTTCACCATTCCAGACCCTTTACGAACACTCTCCCCACTTGGAGAGTCAGTGCCTTTAACCTCCTGTTGGGCACACTTTGCAATTTCTGCGCAAGATGAAAAGCAATAGGGAGAACGAATGAGAGACTAGCTCTAGGTGTCTGCACGGGCAAATTTAACGCTCATTTCCCACCAGGAAGAGGAATTAACCAAAGGCTCAGCATGCCGTGCCGGAACCAGATTAGGGCCTGAAGCAATCCTGTGGGTTTGCGGCCAGCTCACAGGATAGCGAGTTGAAGAACGGAGCTCAGGGGCACTGTAACTCACAAACCTGCAGAGTTATAAATGACAGCTATCGTCCAAAAATATATTGAAGGAAGGCTGCGAAGACGACTTGTAAGCGGGACAGATTTGCAGGAAAACGATTTCAGGGGGTACACGGGAATTGCATTTAAAGCATAGGAAAAGAGGCAGAACGTCGACAATGATGCTCTTGGCCAAAAAGGGCGTATGCGTTTTTTCCTGAATATATTCAGGAAAAAACGCATACGCCCTTTTTGGCCAACCAAGCAAGCATGTTAAAGAAATCTGCACTACAATGAAGTATCACTGCCCCCCGGTCAAAAGGGCCATCTGAAAAAAGTGTAAAATCCAGAAAGGCAGCACAGGCCATGGAGAACAGGGAGCCTTGTTATGCTGATGGGCGGGATGTAAATTGCCAACAGCCACTCTGGAGAAGTGTATGGCGTTTCCCGGAACACGGAAAAAACAAAGCTACGGAGCCTACGGCACTTCCACTTATGGTCCTATAGCTTAGGGAAATTAAAATCAAAAACACACAGCCACCCCAAAGTGTCGGACGGCTCTGTTTACAAGAACCTCGTCTACGGTACAAGTTAAATATCCCAGAATGTGAAAAATGGATAAAGAATTTGTGGTACGTACGTACAATGGAATATCACTCAGCAATGAAATCTATGTCATCAGGCCCGTCGCGGCATAATGAGTGGATTCAGGTACGATGATTCTAAGTGAAATAAGTCACACAGAAAATGAAACATCATAAGATATCACTACTACACGGAATGTAAACTTGGCTACACATGAACTGAATTACAAAACAGAACAGGGTCTCAAATTTCGAAAACCAACTTATGCTTGCTTAAGGGGAAAGGTGAGTTGGGGTGCTGCATAAAACCAGAGATAGAAATTAGCACAGATACCTTTCCATAAGCCAAATATGTAATAGTCAAGACCTACCCCTTGCTCAGCGAAATGGACTAAACACCCCATATTCAACGCCTAGGAATACACCTGACTAGTAAGAATCTTCAAACCCATGGATTTATATGTCTCCATAAGGGAATGAAGCGTGTGTACAGCGGCATGAATGCAGCAGAGAAAATCCGATAAATCCCATTATCAAAATGAATTACACAAACAAAACCCAAGGACAGTGAAATAGAGAGCAATTCTTAAATAATTCATTCAGGGCTTCTGATGTAACCCGGATTTACCACATCTACACCCAGAGCTGAGTCAGACATAAGGTTGGGCACTTCGGGCTGATAGCATTGGTGAGGTTCGATGAGCAAATGCAGACCCTTTGAAGTCATACAGCATGGTACCCATTCCATGGGTCCCAACTCTCCAAGTTTAAGGGATTCTTCCTTCAGCTAAAACATGCATGGGAAACCCACAGTATGGTGCACCGTGTGACTGGCAAACGTTTTCAAATGCATCTCAGTTTTCGTCCCCTTTTACTCGGGTTCACCATTCCAGACCCTTTACGAACACTCTCCCCACTTGAAGAGTCAGTGCCTTTAACCTCCTGTTGGGCACAGTTTGCAATTTCTGCGCAAGATGAAAAGGAATAGGGAGAACGAATGAGAGACTAGCTCTAGGTGTCTGCACGGGCAAATTTAACGCTCATTTCCCACCAGGAAGAGGAATTAACCAAAGGCTCAGCATGCCGTGCCGGAACCAGATTATGGCCTGAAGCAATCCTGTGGGTTTGCCGCCAGCTCACAAGATAGCGAGTTGAAGAAAGGAGCTCAGGGGCACTGTAACTCACAAACCTGCAGAGTTATAAATGACAGCTATCGTCCAAAAATATATTGAAGGAAGGCTGCGAAGACGACTTGTAAGCGGGACAGATTTGCAGGAAAACGATTTCAGGGGGTAGACGGGAATTGCATTTAAAGCATAGGAAAAGAGGCAGAACGTCGACAATGATGCTCTTGGCCAAAAAGGGCGTATGCGTTTTTTCCTGAATATATTCAGGAAAAAACGCATACGCCCTTTTTGGCCAACCAAGCAAGCATGTTAAAGAAATCTGCACTACAATGAAGTCTCACGGCACCCCAGTCAAAAGGGCCATCTGAAAAAAGTGTAAAATCCAGAAAGGCAGCACAGGCCATGGAGAACAGGGAGCCTTGTTATGCTGATGGGCGGGATGTAAATTGCCAACAGCCACTCTGGAGACGTGTATGGTGTTTCCCGGAACACCGAAAAAACAAAGCTACGGAGCCTACGGCACTTCCACTTATGGTCCTATAGCTTAGGAAAATTAAAATAAAAAACACACAGCCACCCAAAAGTGTCGGACGGCTCTGTTTACAAGAACCTCGTCTACGGTACAAGGTAAATATCCCAGAATGTGAAAAATGGATAAAGAAGTTGTGGTACGTACGTACAATGGAATATCACTCAGCAATGAAATCTATGTCATCAGGCCCGTCGCGGCATAATGAGTGGATTCAGGTACGATGATTCTAAGTGAAATAAGTCACACAGAAAATGAAACATCGTAAGATATCACTACTACACGGAATGTAAACTTGGCTACACATGAACTGAATTACAAAACAGAACAGGGTCTCAAATTTAGAAAACCAACTTATGCTTGCTTAAGGGGAAAGGTGAGTTGGGGTGCTGCATAAAACCAGAGATAGAAATTAGCACAGATACCTTTCCATAAGCCAAATATGTAATAGTCAAGACCTACCCCTTGCTCAACGAAATGGACTAAACACCCCATATTCAACGCCTAGGAATACACCTGACTAGTAAGAATCTTCAAACCCATGGATTTATATGTCTCCGTAAGAGAATGAAGCGTGTGTACAGCGGCATGAATGCAGCAGAGAAAATCCGATAAATCCCATTATCAAAATGAATTACACAAACAAAACCCAGGGACAGTGAAATAGAGAGCAATTCTTAAATAATTCATTCAGGGCTTGTGATGCAACCTGGATTTACCACATCTACACCCAGAGCTGAGTGAGACATAAGGTTGGGCACTTCGGGCTGATAGCATTGGTGAGCTTCGATGAGCAAATGCAGACCCTTTGAAGTCATACAGCATGGTACCCATTCCATGGGTCCCAACTCTCCAAGTTTAAGGGATTCTTCCTTCAGCTAAAACATGCATGGGAAACCCACAGTATGGTGCACCGTGTGACTGGCAAACGTTTTCAAATGCATCTCAGTTTTCGTCCCCTTTTACTCGGGTTCACCATTCCAGACCCTTTACGAACACTCTCCCCACTTGGAGAGTCAGTGCCTTTAACCTCCTGTTGGGCACACTTTGCAATTTCTGCGCAAGATGAAAAGCAATAGGGAGAACGAATGAGAGACTAGCTCTAGGTGTCTGCACGGGCAAATTTAACGCTCATTTCCCACCAGGAAGAGGAATTAACCAAAGGCTCAGCATGCCGTGCCGGAACCAGATTAGGGCCTGAAGCAATCCTGTGGGTTTGCGGCCAGCTCACAGGATAGCGAGTTGAAGAACGGAGCTCAGGGGCACTGTAACTCACAAACCTGCAGAGTTATAAATGACAGCTATCGTCCAAAAATATATTGAAGGAAGGCTGCGAAGACGACTTGTAAGCGGGACAGATTTGCAGGAAAACGATTTCAGGGGGTAGACGGGAATTGCATTTAAAGCATAGGAAAAGAGGCAGAACGTCGACAATGATGCTCTTGGCCAAAAAGGGCGTATGCGTTTTTTCCTGAATATATTCAGGAAAAAACGCATACGCCCTTTTTGGCCAACCAAGCAAGCATGTTAAAGAAATCTGCACTACAATGAAGTATCACTGCCCCCCTGTCAAAAGGGCCATCTGAAAAAAGTGTAAAATCCAGAAAGGCAGCACAGGCCATGGAGAACAGGGAGCCTTGTTATGCTGATGGGCGGGATGTAAATTGCCAACAGCCACTCTGGAGAAGTGTATGGCGTTTCCCGGAACATGGAAAAAACAAAGCTACGGAGCCTACGGCACTTCCACTTATGGTCCTATAGCTTAGGGAAATTAAAATCAAAAACACACAGCCACCCCAAAGTGTCGGACGGCTCTGTTTACAAGAACCTCGTCTACGGTACAAGTTAAATATCCCAGAATGTGAAAAATGGATAAAGAATTTGTGGTACGTACGTACAATGGAATATCACTCAGCAATGAAATCTATGTCATCAGGCCCGTCGCGGCATAATGAGTGGATTCAGGTACGATGATTCTAAGTGAAATAAGTCACACAGAAAATGAAACATCATAAGATATCACTACTACACGGAATGTAAACTTGGCTACACATGAACTGAATTACAAAACAGAACAGGGTCTCAAATTTCGAAAACCAACTTATGCTTGCTTAAGGGGAAAGGTGAGTTGGGGTGCTGCATAAAACCAGAGATAGAAATTAGCACAGATACCTTTCCATAAGCCAAATATGTAATAGTCAAGACCTACCCCTTGCTCAGCGAAATGGACTAAACACCCCATATTCAACGCCTAGGAATACACCTGACTAGTAAGAATCTTCAAACCCATGGATTTATATGTCTCCGTAAGGGAATGAAGCGTGTGTACAGCGGCATGAATGCAGCAGAGAAAATCCGATAAATCCCATTATCAAAATGAATTACACAAACAAAACCCAAGGACAGTGAAATAGAGAGCAATTCTTAAATAATTCATTCAGGGCTTCTGATGTAACCCGGATTTACCACATCTACACCCAGAGCTGAGTCAGACATAAGGTTGGGCACTTCGGGCTGATAGCATTGGTGAGGTTCGATGAGCAAATGCAGACCCTTTGAAGTCATACAGCATGGTACCCATTCCATGGGTCCCAACTCTCCAAGTTTAAGGGATTCTTCCTTCAGCTAAAACATGCATGGGAAACCCACAGTATGGTGCACCGTGTGACTGGCAAACGTTTTCAAATGCATCTCAGTTTTCGTCCCCTTTTACTCGGGTTCACCATTCCAGACCCTTTACGAACACTCTCCCCACTTGAACAGTCAGTGCCTTTAACCTCCTGTTGGGCACAGTTTGCAATTTCTGCGCAAGATGAAAAGGAATAGGGAGAACGAATGAGAGACTAGCTCTAGGTGTCTGCACGGGCAAATTTAACGCTCATTTCCCACCAGGAAGAGGAATTAACCAAAGGCTCAGCATGCCGTGCCGGAACCAGATTATGGCCTGAAGCAATCCTGTGGGTTTGCCGACAGCTCACAAGATAGCGAGTTGAAGAAAGGAGCTCAGGGGCACTGTAACTCACAAACCTGCAGAGTTATAAATGACAGCTATCGTCCAAAAATATATTGAAGGAAGGCTGCGAAGAGGACTTGTAAGCGGGACAGATTTGCAGGAAAACGATTTCAGGGGGTAGACGGGAATTGCATTTAAAGCATAGGAAAAGAGGCAGAACGTCGACAATGATGCTCTTGGCCAAAAAGGGCGTATGCGTTTTTTCCTGAATATATTCAGGAAAAAACGCATACGCCCTTTTTGGCCAACCAAGCAAGCATGTTAAAGAAATCTGCACTACAATGAAGTCTCACGGCACCCCAGTCAAAAGGGCCATCTGAAAAAAGTGTAAAATCCAGAAAGGCAGCACAGGCCATGGAGAACAGGGAGCCTTGTTATGCTGATGGGCGGGATGTAAATTGCCAACAGCCACTCTGGAGACGTGTATGGTGTTTCCGTGAACACCGAAAAAACAAAGCTATGGAGCCTACGGCACTTCCACTTATGGTCCTATAGCTTAGGGAAATTAAAATCAAAAACACACAGCCACCCCAAAGTGTCGGACGGCTCTGTTTACAAGAACCTCGTCTACGGTACAAGGTAAATATCCCAGAATGTGAAAAATGGATAAAGAAGTTGTGGTACGTACGTACAATGGAATATCACTCAGCAATGAAATCTATGTCATCAGGCCCGTCGCGGCATAATGAGTGGATTCAGGTACGATGATTCTAAGTGAAATAAGTCACACAGAAAATGAAACATCGTAAGATATCACTACTACACGGAATGTAAACTTGGCTACACATGAACTGAATTACAAAACAGAACAGGGTCTCAAATTTCGAAAACCAACTTATGCTTGCTTAAGGGGAAAGGTGAGTTGGGGTGCTGCATAAAACCAGAGATAGAAATTAGCACAGATACCTTTCCATAAGCCAAATATGTAATAGTCAAGACCTACCCCTTGCTCAACGAAATGGACTAAACACCCCATATTCAACGCCTAGGAATACACCTGACTAGTAAGAATCTTCAAACCCATGGATTTATATGTCTCCGTAAGAGAATGAAGCATGTGTACAGCGGCATGAATGCAGCAGAGAAAATCCGATAAATCCCATTATCAAAATGAATTACACAAACAAAACCCAAGGACAGTGAAATAGAGAGCAATTCTTAAATAATTCATTCAGGGCTTGTGATGCAACCTGGATTTACCACATCTACACCCAGAGCTGAGTGAGACATAAGGTTGGGCACTTCGGGCTGATAGCATTGGTGAGCTTCGATGAGCAAATGCAGACCCTTTGAAGTCATACAGCATGGTACCCATTCCATGGGTCCCAACTCTCCAAGTTTAAGGGATTCTTCCTTCAGCTAAAACATGCATGGGAAACCCACAGTATGGTGCACCGTGTGACTGGCAAACGTTTTCAAATGCATCTCAGTTTTCGTCCCCTTTTACTCGGGTTCACCATTCCAGACCCTTTACGAACACTCTCCCCACTTGGAGAGTCAGTGCCTTTAACCTCCTGTTGGGCACACTTTGCAATTTCTGCGCAAGATGAAAAGCAATAGGGAGAACGAATGAGAGACTAGCTCTAGGTGTCTGCACGGGCAAATTTAACGCTCATTTCCCACCAGGAAGAGGAATTAACCAAAGGCTCAGCATGCCGTGCCGGAACCAGATTAGGGCCTGAAGCAATCCTGTGGGTTTGCGGCCAGCTCACAGGATAGCGAGTTGAAGAACGGAGCTCAGGGGCACTGTAACTCACAAACCTGCAGAGTTATAAATGACAGCTATCGTCCAAAAATATATTGAAGGAAGGCTGCGAAGACGACTTGTAAGCGGGACAGATTTGCAGGAAAACGATTTCAGGGGGTAGACGGGAATTGCATTTAAAGCATAGGAAAAGAGGCAGAACGTCGACAATGATGCTCTTGGCCAAAAAGGGCGTATGCGTTTTTTCCTGAATATATTCAGGAAAAAACGCATACGCCCTTTTTGGCCAACCAAGCAAGCATGTTAAAGAAATCTGCACTACAATGAAGTATCACTGCCCCCCTGTCAAAAGGGCCATCTGAAAAAAGTGTAAAATCCAGAAAGGCAGCACAGGCCATGGAGAACAGGGAGCCTTGTTATGCTGATGGGCGGGATGTAAATTGCCAACAGCCACTCTGGAGAAGTGTATGGCGTTTCCCGGAACACGGAAAAAACAAAGCTACGGAGCCTACGGCACTTCCACTTATGGTCCTATAGCTTAGGGAAATTAAAATCAAAAACACACAGCCACCCCAAAGTGTCGGACGGCTCTGTTTACAAGAACCTCGTCTACGGTACAAGTTAAATATCCCAGAATGTGAAAAATGGATAAAGAATTTGTGGTACGTACGTACAATGGAATATCACTCAGCAATGAAATCTATGTCATCAGGCCCGTCGCGGCATAATGAGTGGATTCAGGTACGATGATTCTAAGTGAAATAAGTCACACAGAAAATGAAACATCATAAGATATCACTACTACACGGAATGTAAACTTGGCTACACATGAACTGAATTACAAAACAGAACAGGGTCTCAAATTTCGAAAACCAACTTATGCTTGCTTAAGGGGAAAGGTGAGTTGGGGTGCTGCATAAAACCAGAGATAGAAATTAGCACAGATACCTTTCCATAAGCCAAATATGTAATAGTCAAGACCTACCCCTTGCTCAGCGAAATGGACTAAACACCCCATATTCAACGCCTAGGAATACACCTGACTAGTAAGAATCTTCAAACCCATGGATTTATATGTCTCCGTAAGGGAATGAAGCGTGTGTACAGCGGCATGAATGCAGCAGAGAAAATCCGATAAATCCCATTATCAAAATGAATTACACAAACAAAACCCAAGGACAGTGAAATAGAGAGCAATTCTTAAATAATTCATTCAGGGCTTCTGATGTAACCCGGATTTACCACATCTACACCCAGAGCTGAGTCAGACATAAGGTTGGGCACTTCGGGCTGATAGCATTGGTGAGGTTCGATGAGCAAATGCAGACCCTTTGAAGTCATACAGCATGGTACCCATTCCATGGGTCCCAACTCTCCAAGTTTAAGGGATTCTTCCTTCAGCTAAAACATGCATGGGAAACCCACAGTATGGTGCACCGTGTGACTGGCAAACGTTTTCAAATGCATCTCAGTTTTCGTCCCCTTTTACTCGGGTTCACCATTCCAGACCCTTTACGAACACTCTCCCCACTTGAACAGTCAGTGCCTTTAACCTCCTGTTGGGCACAGTTTGCAATTTCTGCGCAAGATGAAAAGGAATAGGGAGAACGAATGAGAGACTAGCTCTAGGTGTCTGCACGGGCAAATTTAACGCTCATTTCCCACCAGGAAGAGGAATTAACCAAAGGCTCAGCATGCCGTGCCAGAACCAGATTATGGCCTGAAGCAATCCTGTGGGTTTGCCGACAGCTCACAAGATAGCGAGTTGAAGAAAGGAGCTCAGGGGCACTGTAACTCACAAACCTGCAGAGTTATAAATGACAGCTATCGTCCAAAAATATATTGAAGGAAGGCTGCGAAGAGGACTTGTAAGCGGGACAGATTTGCAGGAAAACGATTTCAGGGGGTAGACGGGAATTGCATTTAAAGCATAGGAAAAGAGGCAGAACGTCGACAATGATGCTCTTGGCCAAAAAGTGCGTATGCGTTTTTTCCTGAATATATTCAGGAAAAAACGCATACGCCCTTTTTGGCCAACCAAGCAAGCATGTTAAAGAAATCTGCACTACAATGAAGTCTCACGGCACCCCAGTCAAAAGGGCCATCTGAAAAAAGTGTAAAATCCAGAAAGGCAGCACAGGCCATGGAGAACAGGGAGCCTTGTTATGCTGATGGGCGGGATGTAAATTGCCAACAGCCACTCTGGAGAAGTGTATGGCGTTTCCCGGAACACCGAAAAAACAAAGCTACGGAGCCTACGGCACTTCTATTTATGGTCCTATAGCTTAGGGAAATTAAAATCAAAAACACACAGCCACCCCAAAGTGTCGGACGGCTCTGTTTACAAGAACCTCGTCTACGGTACAAGTTAAATATCCCAGAATGTGAAAAATGGATAAAGAAGTTGTGGTACGTACGTACAATGGAATATCACTCAGCAATGAAATCTATGTCATCAGGCCCATCGTGGCATAATGAGTGGATTCAGGTACGATGATTCTAAGTGAAATAAGTCACACAGAAAATGAAACATCATAAGATATCACTAATACACGGAATGTAAACTTGGCTACACATGAACTGAATTACAAAACAGAACAGGGTCTCAAATTTCGAAAACCAACTTATGCTTACTTAAGGGGAAAGGTGAGTTGGGGTGCTGCATAAAACCAGAGATAGAAATTAGCACAGATACCTTTCCATAAGCCAAATATGTAATAGTCAAGATCTACACCTTGCTCAGCGAAATGGACTAAACACCCCATATTCAACGCCTAGGAATACACCTGACTAGTAAGAATCTTCAAACCCATGGATTTATATGTCTCCGTAAGAGAATGAAGCGTGTGTACAGCGGCATGAATGCAGCAGAGAAAATCCGATAAATCCCATTATCAAAATGAATTACACAAACAAAACCCAAGGACAGTGAAATAGAGAGCAATTCTTAAATAATTCATTCAGGGCTTCTGATGCAACCCGGATTTACCACATCTACACGCAGAGCTGAGTGAGACATAAGGTTGGGCACTTCGGGCTGATAGCATTGGTGAGGTTCGATGAGCAAATGCAGACCCTTTGAAGTCATACAGCATGGTACCCATTCCATGGGTCCCAACTCTCCAAGTTTAAGGGATTCTTCCTTCAGCTAAAACATGCATGGGAAACCCACAGTATGGTGCACCGTGTGACTGGCAAACGTTTTCAAATGCATCTCAGTTTTCGTCCCCTTTTACTCGGGTTCGCCATTCCAGACCCTTTACGAACACTCTCCCCACTTGAAGAGTCAGTGCCTTTAACCTCCTGTTGGGCACAGTTTGCAATTTCTGCGCAAGATGAAAAGGAATAGGGAGAACGAATGAGAGACTAGCTCTAGGTGTCTGCACGGGCAAATTTAACGCTCATTTCCCACCAGGAAGAGGAATTAACCAAAGGCTCAGCATGCCGTGCCGGAACCAGATTAGGGCCTGAAGCAATCCTGTGGGTTTGCGGCCAGCTCACAGGATAGCGAGTTGAAGAACGGAGCTCAGGGGCACTGTAACTCACAAACCTGCAGAGTTATAAATGACAGCTATCGTCCAAATATATATTGAAGGAAGGCTGCGAAGACGACTTGTAAGCGGGACAGATTTGCAGGAAAACGATTTCAGGGGGTAGACGGGAATTGCATTTAAAGCATAGGAAAAGAGGCAGAACGTCGACAATGATGCTCTTGGCCAAAAAGGGCGTATGCGTTTTTTCCTGAATATATTCAGGAAAAAACGCATACGCCCTTTTTGGCCAACCAAGCAAGCATGTTAAAGAAATCTGCACTACAATGAAGTATCACTGCCCCCCTGTCAAAAGGGCCATCTGAAAAAAGTGTAAAATCCAGAAAGGCAGCACAGGCCATGGAGAACAGGGAGCCTTGTTATGCTGATGGGCGGGATGTAAATTGCCAACAGCCACTCTGGAGAAGTGTATGGCGTATCCCGGAACACGGAAAAAACAAAGCTACGGAGCCTACGGCACTTCCACTTATGGTCCTATAGCTTAGGGAAATTAAAATCAAAAACACACAGCCACCCCAAAGTGTCGGACGGCTCTGTTTACAAGAACCTCGTCTACGGTACAAGTTAAATATCCCAGAATGTGAAAAATGGATAAAGAATTTGTGGTACGTACGTACAATGGAATATCACTCAGCAATGAAATCTATGTCATCAGGCCCGTCGCGGCATAATGAGTGGATTCAGGTACGATGATTCTAAGTGAAATAAGTCACACAGAAAATGAAACATCATAAGATATCACTACTACACGGAATGTAAACTTGGCTACACATGAACTGAATTACAAAACAGAACAGGGTCTCAAATTTCGAAAACCAACTTATGCTTGCTTAAGGGGAAAGGTGAGTTGGGGTGCTGCATAAAACCAGAGATAGAAATTAGCACAGATACCTTTCCATAAGCCAAATATGTAATAGTCAAGACCTACCCCTTGCTCAGCGAAATGGACTAAACACCACATATTCAACGCCTAGGAATACACCTGACTAGTAAGAATCTTCAAACCCATGGATTTATATGTCTCCGTAAGGGAATGAAGCGTGTGTACAGCGGCATGAATGCAGCAGAGAAAATCCGATAAATCCCATTATCAAAATGAATTACACAAACAAAACCCAAGGACAGTGAAATAGAGAGCAATTCTTAAATAATTCATTCAGGGCTTCTGATGTAACCCGGATTTACCACATCTACACCCAGAGCTGAGTCAGACATAAGGTTGGGCACTTCGGGCTGATAGCATTGGTGAGGTTCGATGAGCAAATGCAGACCCTTTGAAGTCATACAGCATGGTACCCATTCCATGGGTCCCAACTCTCCAAGTTTAAGGGATTCTTCCTTCAGCTAAAACATGCATGGGAAACCCACAGTATGGTGCACCGTGTGACTGGCAAACGTTTTCAAATGCATCTCAGTTTTCGTCCCCTTTTACTCGGGTTCACCATTCCAGACCCTTTACGAACACTCTCCCCACTTGAACAGTCAGTGCCTTTAACCTCCTGTTGGGCACAGTTTGCAATTTCTGCGCAAGATGAAAAGGAATAGGGAGAACGAATGAGAGACTAGCTCTAGGTGTCTGCACGGGCAAATTTAACGCTCATTTCCCACCAGGAAGAGGAATTAACCAAAGGCTCAGCATGCCGTGCCGGAACCAGATTAGGGCCTGAAGCAATCCTGTGGGTTTGCCGCCAGCTCACAAGATAGCGAGTTGAAGAAAGGAGCTCAGGGGCACTGTAACTCACAAACCTGCAGAGTTATAAATGACAGCTATCGTCCAAAAATATATTGAAGGAAGGCTGCGAAGAGGACTTGTAAGCGGGACAGATTTGCAGGAAAACGATTTCAGGGGGTAGACGGGAATTGCATTTAAAGCATAGGAAAAGAGGCAGAACGTCGACAATGATGCTCTTGGCCAAAAAGTGCGTATGCGTTTTTTCCTGAATATATTCAGGAAAAAACGCATACGCCCTTTTTGGCCAACCAAGCAAGCATGTTAAAGAAATCTGCACTACAATGAAGTCTCACGGCACCCCAGTCAAAAGGGCCATCTGAAAAAAGTGTAAAATCCAGAAAGGCAGCACAGGCCATGGAGAACAGGGAGCCTTGTTATGCTGATGGGCGGGATGTAAATTGCCAACAGCCACTCTGGAGAAGTGTATGGCGTTTCCCGGAACACCGAAAAAACAAAGCTACGGAGCCTACGGCACTTCCACTTATGGTCCTATAGTTTGGGAAATTAAAATCAAAAACACACAGCCACCCCAAAGTGTCGGATGGCTCTGTTTACAAGAACCTCGTCTACGGTACAAGGTAAATATCCCAGAATGTGAAAAATGGATAAAGAAGTTGTGGTACGTACGTACAATGGAATATCACTCAGCAATGAAATCTATGTCATCAGCCCCGTCGCGGCATAATGAGTGGATTCAGGTACGATGATTCTAAGTGAAATAAGTCACACAGAAAATGAAACATCATAAGATATCACTAATACACGGAATGTAAACTTGGCTACACATGAACTGAATTACAAAACAGAACAGGGTCTCAAATTTAGAAAACCAACTTATGCTTGCTTATGGGGAAAGGTGAGTTGGGGTGCTGCATAAAACCAGAGATAGAAATTAGCACAGATACCTTTCCATAAGCCAAATATGTAATAGTCAAGCCCTACCACTTGCTCAACGAAATGGACTAAAAACCCCATATTCAACGCCTAGGAATACACCTGACTAGTAAGAATCTTCAAACCCATGGATTTATATGTCTCCGTAAGAGAATGAAGCGTGTGTACAGCGGCATGAATGCAGAAGAGAAAATCCGATAAATCCCATTATCAAAATGAATTACACAAACAAAACCCAAGGACAGTGAAATAGAGAGCAATTCTTAAATAATTCATTCAGGGCTTGTGATGCAACCTGGATTTACCACATCTACACCCAGAGCTGAGTGAGACATAAGGTTGGGCACTTTGGGCTGATAGCATTGGTGAGGTTCGATGAGCAAATGCAGACCCTTTGAAGTCATACAGCATGGTACCCATTCCATGGGTCCCAACTCTCCAAGTTTAAGCGATTCTTCCTTCAGCCAAAGCATGCATGGGAAACCCACAGTATGGTGCACCGTGTTACCGGGATACGTTTTCAAATGCATCTCAGTTTTTGTCCTCTTTTACTCGGGTTCACCATTCCAGACCCTTTACTAACACTCTCCCCACTTGGATAGTCAGTGCCTTTAACCTCCTGTTTGGCACAGTGTGCAATTTCTGCGCAAGATGAACAGGAATAGGGAGAACCAATGAGAGACTAGCTGTAGGTGTCTGCACGGGCAAATTTAACGCTCACTTCCAACCAGGAAGAGGAATTAACCAAAGGCTCAGCATACCGTGCCGGAACAAGATTAGGGCCTGAAGCAATCTTGCGGGTTTGCGGCCAACTCAAAAGAAAGCAATTTGAAGAAAGGAGCTCAGGGGCACTGTAATTCACAAACCTGCAGAGTTATAAAAGACAGCTATCGTCCAAAAATATATTGAAGGAAGGCTGCGAAGAGGACTTGAATGCGGGGCAGAATTGCAGGAAAACGATTTCAGCGGGTAGACTGGAATTGCATTTAAAGCATAGGAAAAGAGGCAGAACGTCGACAATGATGCACTTGGCCAAAAAGGGCGTATGCGTTTTTTCCTGAATATATTCAGGAAAAAACGCATACGCCCTTTTTGGCCAACCAAGCATGCATGTTAAAGAAATGTGCACTTCAATGAAGTCTCACTGCCCCCCGGTCAAAAGGGCCATCTGAAAAAAGTGTAAAATCCAGAAAGGCAAAACAGGCCATGGACAACAGGGAGCCTTGTTATGCTGATGGGCGGGATGTAAATTGCCAACAGCCACTCTGGAGAAGTGTATGGTGCTTCCCGGAACACGGAAAAAACAAAGCTACGGAGCCTACGGCACTTCCACTTATGGTCCTATAGCTTAGGGAAATTAAAATCAAAAACACACAGCCACCCCAAAGTGTCGGACGGCTCTGTTAACAAGAACCTCGTCTACGGTACAAGTTAAATATCCCAGAAAGCGAAAAATGGATAAAGAAGTTGTGGTACGAACGTACTTTGGAATAACACTCAGCAATGAAATCTAGGTCATCAGGCCCATCGCGGCATAATGAGTGGATTCAGGTACGATGATTCTAAGTGAAATAAGTCACACAAAACAAGAAACATCATAAGATATCACTAATACACGGAATGTAAACTTGGCTACACATGAACTGAATTACAAAACAGAACAGGGACTCAAATTTAGAAAAGCAACCAATGCTTGCTTAAGGGCAAAGGTGAGTAGGGGTGCTGCATAAAACCAGAGATTGAAATTAGCACAGATACCGTTCCATAAGCCAAATATGTAATAGTCAAGACCTTCTCCTTGCTCAACGACATGGACTCAACACCGCATATTCAACGCCTAGGAATACACCTGACTAGTAAGAATCTTCAAACCCATGGATTTATATGTCTCTGTAAGAGAATCAAGCGTGTGTACAGCGGCATAAAAGCAGCAGTGAAAATCCGATAAATCCAGTTATCAAACTGAATTACAAAAACAAAACACAATGACAGTGAAATAGAGAGCAATTCTTAAATAATTCATTCAGGGCTTGTGATGCAACCTGGATTTACCACATCTACACCCAGAGCTGGGTGAGACATAAGGCTGGACACGTCTGACTGATAGCATTGGTGAGGTTCAGTGAGCAAATGCAGACCCTTTGAAGTCATACTGCATGGTACCCATTCCATGGGTCCCAAATCTCCAGGTTTAAGGAATTCTTCCTTCAGCTTAAACATGCTTGGGAATCCCAGAGTATGGTCCGCCGTGTGACTGGGAAACGATTTTAAATGCCTCTCAGGTTTCGTTCCCTGGTACTTGGGTTCACCATTCCAGACGCTTTACTAACTCTCTACCCACTTGGAGAGTCAGTGCCTTTAACCTCCTGTTTGGCACAGTTTGCAATTTCTGCGCAAGATGAAAAGGAATAGGGAGAACCAATGAGAGACTAGCTCTAGGTGTCTGCACGGGCAAATTTAACGCTCATTTCCCACCAGGAAGAGGAATTAACCAAAGGCTCAGCATGCCGTGCCGGAACCAGATTATGGCCTGAAGCAATCCTGTGGGTTTGCGGCCAGCTCACAAGATAGCGAGTTGAAGAAAGGAGCTCAGGGGCACTGTAACTCACAAACCTGCAGAGTTATAAATGACAGCTATCGTCCAAAAATATATTGAAGGAAGGCTGCGAAGACGACTTGTAAGCGGGACAGATTCGCCAAGGCGATGTGAGCCAGCCAGGCAGGAGTGACCTCACATCAGAGGGCCCACCTCACAGAAGGGTAAGGAACCCAGCCAGGATCAGACTCTCACCAGAGTGCCCTCATCAGCAAGGGGCTGTGAACCACGCAGGAGTATCATCACACCCGTGGGGCCACATCATCAAAAGTTGAGGTACACAAAAAATGTGGCCTCAAACCAGAGGACCCACATCACCATGAGTTTCGGAGCGAGGCAGGCAGGATTAACCTCACAACACATGGCCCATTGTATAAAAAAGGTGAGGAACCCAGCAGTTGGAACATCCCAGCAGGCGGCCCAGAGCACCGAGGCTATGGGATCCAGGCAGTGATGAACTCACAACAGAGGGCCCTCATCATGAAACTGTGAGCAAACCAGCCGTTGTGACCTCAGAGCACAAGGCCCACATCCCCATGGGGAAGGGAACCAAGCAGGAGTGTCATCGCACCAGTGGGCACACATCAGAAAATGTGGGGAGCCCAGCAGTTAGGGCCTGACGCCAGAGGGCTCTCATCACCGAGGAGAGGAGGCTCCCAGCAGGCTCCAACTGCTACCAGAGGGCCGCCATCGCCAATGCGGGATGTGCCAGCCAGGCAGGAGTGACCTCAGAGCAGAGGGCCCACCTCACAAAAGTGTGAGGAACCCAAAGAGGATCAGACTCCCACCACAGGGCCCACATCACCAAGGGAATGGGAACCAGGCTGGAGTGTCCTCACACCAGTGAGGCATCATCACCAAAATGTGAGTGACCCAGCACACGTGGCCTCAAACCAGAGGACACACATCACCAAGGGGCTGGGAGTGAGGCAGGCAGGAGGAGCCTCAAAACATAGGGCCCATGGAATAAAAATGGTGAGGAATCCAGCAGCTGGAACCTCCCAGCAGGCGTCCAGGAGCAGCGAGGCTATGGGATCCAGACCTGACTGAACTCAAAACAGAGGGCCCTCATCATGAAACTCTGAGCAACCCAGCCGTTGGGACCTCAGAGCAGAAGGCCCACATTCCCATGTGGTTGGGAACATGGCATAAGTGTACTCGCACCACAGGGCACACATCAGAGAATTTTGGGAGCTCAGAAGTTAGGGCCTGATGCCAGAGGGCCCTCATTACCAAGGGGAGGAGACTCCAAGCAGGCACCAACTCCCAACTGAGGGCCCATGTCGCCAAGGGGACGTGTGACAGCCAGGCAGGAGTGACCTCACAGCAGAGGGCCTACCTCACAGAAGGGTGAGGAACCCAGCCAGGATAAGACTCTCACCAGAGGGCCCACATCACCAAGGGGATCAGAAACAGGCAGGACTGTCTTCACACCAGTGTGGCCACATCATAGAAAGGTGAGGAACCCAGCACATGTGGCCTAAACCAGAAGACCCACATCTCCAAGGGGCTCGGAGTGAGGCAGGCAGGAGGAGCCTCAAAACACAGGGCCCATAGAATAAAAAAGCTGAGGAATCCTGCAGTGGGAACCTCCCAGCAGGCGGCCCAGAGCACCGAGTCTATGCGATCCAGGCTGCAGTGAACTCACAGAAGAGGGCCCACATCATGAAACTGTGAGCAACCCAGCCATTGGGACCTCAGAGCAGAAGGCCCACATCCCCATGGGGATGGGAACCTCGCAGGAGTGTCCTCGCACCACTTAGCACGTATCAGAAAATGTGGGTACCCAGCAGTTAGGGCCTGATGCAAGAGGGCCGTCATCACCGAGGGGAGGAGGCTCCCAGCAGGCTCCAACTGCCACAAGAGGGCCGATGTTGCCCTGGCGGGGTGTGCCAGCCAGGCAGGAGTGACCTCACAGCAGAGGGCCCACCTCACAGAAGGGTGAGGAACCCAGCCAGGATCAGACTCTCACCAGAGGGCCCACATCATCAAAGGGATAGGAACCAGGCAGGAGTGTCCTCACACCAGTGGGGCCACATCATCGAAAGGTGAGGGACCCAGCACACATGGCCTCAAACAAGAGGACACACATCACCAAGGGGCTGGGAGTGAGGCAGGCAGGAGGAGTCTCAAAACAGAGGGCCCATAGAAGAAAAAAGGTGAGGAATCCCGCAGTTGGAACCTCCCAGCAGGTGGCCAGGAGCAGCGAGGCTATGGGATCCAGGCCGGAGTGAACTCACACCTGAGGGCCCTCATCATGAAACTGAGCAACCCAACGTTGGGACCTCAGAGCAGAAGGCCCACATTCCCATGGGGTTGGGAAACTGGCAGGAGTGTACTCGCGCCACAGGGCGCACATCAGAAAATTTTTGGAGCCCAGGAGTTACGGCCTGACGCCAGAGGGCCCTCATTACCGAGGGGAGGAGACTCCCAGCAGGCACCAACTCCCACCAGAGGGCCGACGTCGCCAAGGCGGGGTGTGCCAGCCAGGCAGGAGTGACCTCAGAGAAGAGGTCCCACCTCACAGAAGTGTGAGTAACCCAACCAGGATCTGACTCTCACCGGAGGGCCCACATCACCAAGAGGATGGGAACCAGGCAGGAGTGTCCTCACACCAGTGGGGCCACATCAGCCAAAGGTGAGGAACCCAGCACATGTGGCCTCAAACCAGAGGACACACATCACCAAGGGGCTGGGAGTGAGGCAGGTGTCTGGAGGGGCACATTTAACTCTAATTTCCCACCAGGAAGAGGAATTAACCAAAGGCTCAGAGTGACGTGCTGGACCCTGATTACGGCCTGAAGCAAACCTGCGGTTCTGTGGCCAGCTTTCAAGGAAACGAGTTTTAAAGGAAATCACGGGCACTGTAATTCACAAACCTGCAGAGTTATAAATGACAGCTATTGGCAAAACTATATTGAAGTAAGTCTGCAAAGAGGACTTGAAAACGAGGCAGAATTGCAGGAATCATATTTCAGGAGGTAGATTGGAATTGCATTTAAAGCATGTGAAAAGCGGCAGATCTTTGACAGTGATGCACTTGGACAAAAGTGCGTATACATTTTTTCCTGAATATATTCAGGAAAAACGCATATGCCCTTTTTGGCCAACCAAGCACTCGAGCAATGGAAATCCGCACTACAATGAAGTCTCATTTCCCATTCGTCAAAAGGGCCATCTGAAAAAAGTGTAAAACCCAGATACACAGGACAGGCCATGGAGAACAGGGAGCCTTGTTATGCTGATGGGCGGGATGTAAGTTGCCAACAGACACTGTGGAGATGTTTATGGTGTATCCTGAAACATCTGAAAAACAAAGCTACAGACCCTAGGGCACTTCCACTTTTGGCCCTATAGCTTAGGAAAATTAAAATCAACAAGACACAGCCAACACAAAATTTAGGGCTGCTGTGTTTACAAGAACCTCGAATCCAGTACAAGTTAAATATCCCAGAAAGAAAAAAATGGATAAAGGAGTTGTGCTACTTACGTACAACGGAATATCACTCAGCAATGAAATCAATGTCATCAGGCCTGTAGCAGCAAATTGAGTGGATTTAAGTATGATGATTCTAAGAGAAATAGAGAAATATGTCACAGAGTAAGATAATTATCATAAGATATCACTAATAGAGAGAGTGTAAACTTGGCTACACATAAACTGAATTACAAAACCGAACAGAGTCTCACATTTAGATAAAAACTTATGCTTGCTTAAGGGGAAAGTTGAGTTGGGGTGCTGTATAAAACCAGAGATTGTAATTAGCACACATACCGTTCCATAAGCCAAATATGTAATAGACAAGACCTACTCTTTGCTCAACGAAATAGACTCATCCATGGTGTATCACCTCACACCTGTTAGAATGGGCATCATCAGAAAATCTACAAACAACAGATGCTGGAAAGGGTGTGGAGATAAGGAACCCTCTTCCACTATTGTTGGGAATGTAAATTGATACAGTCACTGTGGAGAACATTATGGAGTTTCTTATAAAACTAAGAATAGAATTACCATATGATACAGCAATGCCACTACTGGGCATATACCCAGACAAAACCATAAATCAAAAAGAGACATTCACCGCAATGTTCATTGCATCACTATTTACAATATCCAGGTAATGGAAGCAACCTAAATGCCCACAGACAGACGAATGCATAAAGATAAGGTACATATATAAAATGGAATATCACTAAGCCATAAAAAGGAATGAAATTGGGTCATTTGTAGAGACGTTGATGGATCTAGAGACTGTCATACAGAGTGAAGTAAGTCAGAAATAGAAAAACAAATCTTGTATATTAATGCATATATGTGGAACCTAGAAAAATTGTACAGATGAACCGTTTTGCAAGGCAGAAATAGAGCAACAGATGTAGACAACAAACGTATGGACACCAAGGGGGGGAAAGCTGTTGGGGGGTGGTGGTGGGAGGAGTTGAGAGATTGGGATTGGCATGTATACATTTATATGTATAAAATCGATAACCAAAAAGAACCTGCTGTATAAAAAAATAAAATAAAATTCCAAATTACAAAAAGTAAAACAGACAAAATATTCTTCCCTTCACATACATGTATTTATATGAATAAATTATTTCCATGCTTATATCTGTAAATACAAAAAAGAGGAATAAAATCTACCTTGAACCAAAAACGAAAGAAAGAAAACAAAACAGAACCCACCATTTACACAGAGGAAAACCGTATCAGGGCACTTGCTCCAGTTGTAAACAATTCTGAAGTTGGTCAGTGGTGGGGAATCATCTCCCATTCAGCCAGCAGGCCCCACACAACAAGCGTCCTCATTGCAAAGATGGGGGACCGTGCCGAGGCATCTGTGAGTAAACGTGGGCTGAGCCCCAGGCCAGCTGCTGCTGAAATGTTCCCACCCTTCCCAGGTAAAACACCTGAATATGTAGAAGGACTTGAAAGCCTAGAGGAAGGGCCATGGAGCCACATGAGCACCAGCATGCCAGCCGACTTGGTGCCTGCAGGCCAGCCAGGATGGTCCTGGCCCTGGGTGCTCTTCTGGAAGCTTTCCATTTCCCTGCCTGAGATACCCCTGCTGTCCCGGCCCCCACTGCTTTCTTCCTCACTCACCTCTGCCCAGGGAGAAATTCCAGCGGCAGGTATGGGTGACACATCCTCTTCTTTAGCAGGTGGCATCTTGGCAACTGCTGCAGAAAGTCCAGCAGAGCCCCACTCACACTGGGCCACCCACAAAGCCATGGCCTCTCACTCCCTCCCACCAGTCCAGCCCCGAGACTGCTGACAGGGCAGAGAAAATGGCGTCAGGCACAGCTGCAGGGGCTCTTGCTGCCTGGAGCGGTGTTTATATTGATCTCAACCCAGGCACACCTGGGGAGGGCTGGCCGGCACGGTCAGGCTTCCCAGGCCAGCCAATAATCACCCCTCAGGGGCTCACAGTTGCAGAAACTGGAACTTGCTGAATCGGCCAGGTCCAAGGAACAGGTGTGGGCTCCTGAGAGTCAGGATAGACAAGGGGCTGCAGCTCTGGCTTGTTTTCTAATTATATTATCTGGCCCATGAGTGGGAGACAACTTCAAGAAAACCCTCTCCTAATGAGAGGAACCCAGGAGTCAGGGAGAGGAGGGGTGGGTGGTGGGTGGAGACAGAGGCCTGGTGCCCCGGGTGCAGTGGAAGTCTCTGGAAGACCAGGTGGAGGGAGGCCACACAGAGTGATGCCCAGGGTCACAGACCTGTCGGAGCTGCCGTTTCTTAGTTCAAGTCCTGCTCTGAGGTGCTCTGTGTCAGATCTGAGTGACAGGTGAGCTGGGAGTGCTCTGCAATGAGGGCGATGTGCATGGTTCCTGTATGCCCAGCCCTGCCACAGTACCTGCAAGGGTAGCTCTGTATCCAGGTAGGGGTCTGACCACGAGAGCCCCATGGGCTGCAGGGGAACCTGCCCAGGGAATCCCATATCCTGGGAGGGGCCTGAACACGAGAGCCCCGTGGGCTGGGGTGGGGGTGAGGTTCCTGCCCAGGTGAGCTCCATATCCTGGGATTGGCCTGGCCTCGAGAGCCCCATGGGCTGCTGGAGTCCTGGTAAAGGATGTCAGGACAGTCAGTGAAGCCACCGAGGATAGACCTCCAGTAGTTCCTAAATCCTACACCCTGCTGGTCATTCTACCAACCACCAGGACATGGTATTCTGTATTAGTCTTCAATGATGCCTTCTTTTGTATTCTAGTAGTCCCAGAGTCACAAGAAATTTTGGCTTGTGAGTGGCAGGACTCAACATACAACTAAAACAATACTTCCGGGCCGTGTTGCCCCAAGGGTTCAAAAACTCCCACACCATCTTTGGGGAAAGCTCAGCTAAAGACCTAAAAGTTCTACCTCTGGAAAAGGAAACACTCCTTCAATATGCAGACGACATTCTGATCGCCAGCCCTACTAAGGAGACCTCTGAACTACCAAGCCAATAAAGGATACAAGTTGTCCAAGAAAAAGCTCAAATACCACAGACTACAGTGACCTGCCTGGGCTTCATTCTCACAGAAGGTCGGAGAAGCCCATCCTAGGAAAGGGAAGAAACAATTTACAGCCTTACCCATTTCTAAAACTAGAAGACAGCTTAGGGGTTCCTGGGGAGGCCAGGGTTTGCTGCTTCTGGATCCCTAACTACAGTCTACTAGCTGGGCCTCTCTATGAAACACTGAAAGGAAAAGATGATGATCCTTTTGAATAGAATCCAGAAGTGGCCTTTCAAGAATGGAAAGAGCAGTCAATTCAGACCCTTGCCCTGGAACTCCCTAATTTAGCTAAACCCTTTGACCTTTACATTCCTGGTGAACGGTGAATCGCCATTGGAGTATTAGTGCAAAACCTGGGACCACTTGAAATGGAACAATGCAAGAATGCCATCCAGGTAGGATAAACTACGGTCACCAAGGGGCTTGGCCCACCGCCACATCTGGCCAAGATACTGGCAGTATCTGAAAACCTGGAAATCAGCAGCCCAAAAGGCCACCTCCCTCCTAAGGGAAAAGGACCCCACGTGGTGATCCTAACCCCCAACCATGCCCTGAAGTTGCAGGGTTTGCTCCGTGGGCACACTGACCTTGAGTGAGGAGGCCCTCCAACTCCAACCTCCAGAGAGATAACCGGGGCAAAGGGGCACCATGACGACTCGTGTGACCATCACTTGACCTGGAGTTTCTCTCATAAAACAACAAGAGTGTGTCCCAAAAGAGTAGACTACTGCTTGCAGGACTTACTGCACCCAGAGGGGAGGTAATAATCTTGGCGGGGGAACCGTATATCACGCTGTCACCATAGAAGAGCCTACAGACACTGTGATGATGGTGGCCAATAAGACCGGCTGGACTCCTGTTTACTTCAAAAGGCTGTTGACTCAGTGGCCATCATGGTCCTTCATCACCACTGACCCTGGACTGTCTGGGAGTTGAGCAGGCAGGGTCCTGACACCTGGTGCTGTTTTTACGTTAATTCAGGGGCCTAATTGAAGAAAGCGCAGACTACTGGTCAGAGCATCTAGGCTGGCAGAAACGGTCAGCCTAAGATGGCCGAACAAATGTGGGGCGGGGTGAAACTGGACCTCACAGCGTCACTGCACATCTCCTTCCTGGACCCTTAAAGGTCATTAGAATCTATAACACTACCAATACTTGTGCTCAGGCGGACGAGCAGGGAGGCAGGAGGCCTGGGGACAATCAACGTCACCTGGAGGCTGCTGGGGAGAAGTTCTGACCCTCGCCCACGGGTATGAGGGCTCCTAACTCAGCACTCAGCAGTTACAGATGAAGGGTCTGCACCCTCAGCACTCTAAGAATGAGGAAGGGGACAAAATGCAGAAGAGGGGTTTGTCCCAGGCAAAGCCCCTTAAAAATCCCTGGGAGATAAAAATAGAATCTGGGCAATAAAATAAAGTCTAACCTTTTTTATCCTTTGTGCTTTGTCTAATTTCACGTGCTCCTAGGGTCCCACATGCAGAGGTTCAACAGCCGGCACTTCAGACCAGATTTCCTAGTGCAGAATGGCTGGGTCGACACCTCAGCTCCTGGGGCACGGTGCAGACTCCGCGATATAGAGCCTGAGCTGCAGCCAACTGGGCCCTCGAGAGCTCCGCCCCCTCCCTCCCACTGACTCTGACAGGATCTCTACACAGCAGCCCAGCCCACAGCCCACGGGGTAGCACATGCTCTCACCTCTCCATTCTCTGATCAAAATATAAAGTTTCCTTTGCTTCTGAACCAAACTCAGTCTCAATCTGTTGGCTCCAATGACACTGGGCAGGGGGACACTTGTTGGGGTCCACTCTGGAGGATCAGTAACAGAAATTGAGAACATTGTAACTTCAATGAACAGATGTGTGAGCCAAACTGTAATTAACATAGAACAGTGTATAAGGCTCGGGTAAAATAAGATGTTTCTAACACTTCCATTTGATATTTCCATCACTTTATTATAAGCAAGTTCAGTGAAAAGGTCTTATTTGTCAGGTCAATACTAGAGAAACGAAGTGATTTCTTTCCAAGGATGTACATCTAATAATCTTGGTTAAAGCTTCAATCTTGTTTTAAATGCTTTTCCATTGAAAATGATACCTCTCTTTCAGCTCCCCCATTTCTGAGAAGTATAAAATCTTATAATTTATTAAGACCAAATGGGAAAGGTGGGAGGAGGGATAAATTAACAGTTTGGGATTAACACATACACACTGCTATGTATAAAATCGATCATCAACAAGGAACTACTGTATAGCACAGGGAACTACACTCAATATTTTGCAATAACCTATAAGGGGAAATAATCTGAAAAAGAATAGATGTTTTTATTGACATCATCTATTAATGACAGTTAAAATGGAACCTAAGGGAAGCCAGTGGTGAGTGCTTCTGACCCTGAAGACTTCAATCATCTAAAGTTTGGACTCTGCCTACTTCCCAAGGCCCTTAATGAACCTATGTGTAGCCGTAGCTTAAAAAATTCCCCAGTTTCGGTTGTGGAGAGACACTGATTTTGAAAAAGCCCTGGTGTTCTCCTCACATGAATGGGACACTTCCTACACCTAAAACATGCCTGTCACACCCAGAGGATGGTATACCGTCTGATCGGGAAGAGTTTGGAAAAGGCATCTCATCTCCTCATCTCCTGGTGCTCGGGTTTACCCCTCCAGCGTCTTTACGAACAGTCTCCCCACTTGGAGATGTCAGCACTGTCAACATCCTGTTTGGAATTTGTCCAGAGGATGAAGCAGAAGGAGGAGGAACAATGAGTGACAAGTCCTAGGTGTTCGGACAGGCACATGTCACTCTAATTTCCAATCAGGAAGACGAATTGACCAAAGGCTAGGGTTGCCCATGGAAACAGAATAGGGCTTGAGGAAATCCCGCTGCTTTGTGGCCAGTTCCCATAAACAGAAGTTGAAAAATGGAACTCAGGGACACTAAAATTCACGAAACTGCAGAGTTGAAAATATCTCTCACTGAAAAATGTCTTGAGGAAAGTCAGAGAAAAGGACTTGTAAGCAACGGAGAATGGCAGGAAAGGGATTGGAAGAGGTAGAAAGGACTCGCCATTAAGCACAAGAAAAGGGGCTGAACATTGCCAACATTGCAGTTGGCCAAAAAGGGTGTATGCGTCTTTTTCTGTATATATTCAAGAAAAGGGCATACACTTTTTTAGCCAACCAAACAGGTGGGCACTGGAAATCAATACTACAAAACATATCACTTCGCATCAGTCAGAAGAGCCTTCCTCGTAAAGTGTAAACACCAGAAATGCAGGACAGGGCAAGGAGAAAAGGGAGCCCTGTGAGGCTTATAGTGGAAATGTATATTGCCAACGGTCACTCTGGATAAGTGTATTGTGTTTACTAAAGCATCTAAAAAATGAGCTACAGAGCACAGGGCACTTGCACTCATGGACGTATATCTTGGGAAAAACAAAAATGGAGAGGACACAGGCACCCCAATGTTTACCGCCTCTCTGTTTAAAAGATCCTCGACTAGGATATAATTTATATGTCTGTGGAGGGAAAAAATGGATAGAGATGTGGCACTTATGTAGAGTGGAATATTACTCAGCCTGAAAATCAATGAAATATGGCCAGCTGTAACAACCCCAGAGGAGTTACGTAGGATCATTCGAAGTCACATAATTCAAAAAGAAAAAGACATACGATACTACTAATACATGGAATATAAACGAGGCTACAAATGAACTGAATTACAAAACAGAACGGGGTCTCAGATTTAGAAAACCAACTTATGCTTGCTTAAGGATAAAGGAGAGCTGGGGTGCTGCATAAAACCAGAGATTGAAATTAGCACAGATACCGTTCCATAAGCCAAATATGTAATAGAAAAAACCTACTCCCTGGCCAACGAAATGGACTCAACACCCCATATTCAGCACCTAGGAATATACGGGACGAGTAAGAGTCTTAATACCTATGGATTTATATGTCTCGGTAAGAGAATCAAGCGTGTGTACAGTGACATAAACGCAGCAGTGAAAATCAGCTAAATCCCATTATCAAAATAAATTTCAAAAACAAAACACAATGACAGTGAAATAGAGAGCAATTCTTAAATAATTCATTCAGGGCTTGTGATGCAACCTGGATTTACCACATCTACACCCAGAGATGGGTGAGACATAAGGCTGGACACTTCGGGCTGATAGCATTGGTGAGGTTCCGTAAGCAAATGCAGACCCTTTGAAGTCATACTGCATGGTACCCATTCCATGGGTCCCAACTCTCCAGGTTTAAGGGATTCTTCCTTCAACTTAAACATGCTTGGGAACCCCAGAGTATGGTGTACCGTGTGACCGGGAAGTCTTTTCAAATGCATCTCAGTTTTCGTCCCCTTTTACCCGTGTTCACAATTCCAGACCATTTACTAACACTCTCACCACTTGGAGAGTCAGTGCCTTTAACCTCCTGTTTGGCACAGTTTGCAATTTCCGCACAAGATGAACAGGAATAGGGAGAACAAATGAGTGACTAGCTGTAGGTGTCTGCACGGACAAATTTTATGCTCATTTCCCACCAGGAAGAGGAATTAACCAAAGGCTCAGCATGCTGTGCGGGAACCAGATTAGGGCCTGAAGCAATCCTGCAGGTTTGCGGATAGCTCACAAGAAAGCGAGTTGAAGAAAGGAGCTCAGGGCCACTGTAATTCACAAACGGGCAGGGTTATAATTGACAGCTATCGTCCAAAAATATATTGAAGGTAGGCTGCGAAGAGGACTTGAAAGCGGGGCAGAATTGCAGGAAAACGATTTCAGGGGGTAGACTGGAATTTCATTTAAAGCATAGGAAAAGAGGCAGAACGTCGACAATGATGCACTTGGCCAAAAAGGGCGTATGCGTTTTTTCCTGAATATATTCAGGAAAAAACGCATACGCCCTTTTTGGCCAACCAAGCAAGCATGTTAAAGTAATCTGCACTACAATGAAGTCTCACTGCCCCCCGGTCAAAAGGGCCTTCTGAAAAAAGTGTAAAATCCAGAAAGGCAGCACAGGCCATGGAGAACAGGAAGCCTTGTTATGCTGATGGGCGGGATGTAAATTGCCAACAGCCACTCTGGAGAAGTGTATGGTGTTTCCTCAAACACCTAAAAAACAAAGCAACGGAGTCTACGGCACTTCCACTTATGGTCCTATAGTTTAGGGAAATTAAAATCAAAAAGACGCAGCCACCCCAAATTTTCGAATGGCTCTGTTTACAATATACTCATCTATGGTACAAGTTAAATGTCCCAGAAAGCGGAAAATGGATAAAGAAGTTGTGCTACGAACGTACAATGGAATATCACTCTGCAATGAAATCTATGTCTTCAGGCCCGTCGCGGCATAACGAGTGGATTCAGGTATGAAGACTCTAAGTGAAATTAGTCACACAGAGAAAGAAACATCATAAGATATCACTAATACACGGAATGTAAACTTGGCTACACATGAACTGAATTACAAAACAGAACAGGGTCTCAAATTTAGCAAACCAACCAATGCTTGCTTAAGGCGAAAGGTGAGTTGGGGTGCTACATAAAACCAGAGATTGAAATTAGCACAGATACCGTTCCATAAGCCAAATATGCAATAGTCAAGACATACTCCTTGCTCAATAAAATGGACTCAACACCCCAAATTCAACGCCTAGGAATATACCTGACTAGTAAGAATCTTAAAACCCATGGATTTATATGTCTCCATAAGTCAATCAAGCGTGTGTACAGCGGTATAAACGCAGCAGTGAAAATCCGATAAATCCCATTATCAAAATGAATTATAAAAACAAAACTCAATGACAGTGAAATAGAAAGCAATTCTTAAATAATTCATTCAGGACTAAGATGCAACCTGGATTTACCATATCTACACCCAGAGCTGGGTGAGACATAAGGCTGGACACTTTGCGCAGATAGCATTGGTGAGGTTCGGTGAGCAAATGCAGACCCTTTGAAGTCATACTGCATGATACCCATTCCATGGGTCCCAACTCTCCAGGTTTAAGGGATTCTTCCTTTAGCTAAAACATGCATGGGAAACCCAGAGTATGGTCCCTGTGACTGCGCAACGTTTTTAAATGCATCTAAGTTTTCGTCCCCTGATACTCGGGTTGACCATTCCGGACGGTATAATAACACTCTCCCCGCTTGGAGAGTCAGTGCCTTTAACCTCCTGTTTGACACAGTGTGCAATTTCTGCGCAAGATGAACAGGAATAGGGAGAAACAATGAGAGACTAGCTGTAGGTGTCTGCACGGGCAAATTTATGTTCATTTCCCTCCAGGAAGTGGAATTAACCAAAGGCTCAGCATGCCAGGCCGGAACCAGATTAGGGCCTGAAGCAATCCTGCGGTTTTGCGGCCAGCTCACAAGGAAACGAGTTGAAGAAAGGAGCTCAGGGGCACTGTCATTCACAAACCTGCAGAGTTATAAATGACAACTATCGTCCAGAAATACATTGAAGAAGGCTGCGAAGAGGACTTGACAGCGGGGCAGAATTGCTGGAAAACGATTTCAGGGGGTAGACTGGAATTGCATTTAAAGCATAGGAAAGAGTCATAACGTCGACAATGATGCACTTGGCCAAAAAGGGCGTATGCGTTTTTACCTGAATATATTCAGGAAATAACGCATACGCACTTTTTGGCCAACCAAGCAAGCGTGTAAAGGAAATCTGCACTACAATGAAGTCTCACTGCCCCCCGGTCAAAAGGGCCTTCTGAAAAAAGTGTAAAATCCAGAAAGGCAGGACAGGCCATGGAGAACAGGGAGCCTTGTTATGCTGATGGACGGGATATAAATTGCCAACAGCCACTCTGGAGAAGTGTATGGTGTTTCCTGAAACACCTAAAAAACAAAGCAACGGAGCGTACGCACTTCCACTTAAGCTCCTATAGCTTAGGGAAATTAAAATCCAAAAGACACAGCCACTCTAAAATTTCAGAAGGCTCTGTTTACAAGAACCTCATCTACGGTTCAAGTTAAATATCCCAGAAAGCGAAAAATGGATAAAGAAGTTGTGGTACGAACGTACTTTGGAATAACACTCAGCAATGAAATCTAGGTCATCAGGCCCATCGCGGCATAATGAGTGGATTCAGGTACGATGATTCTAAGTGAAATAAGTCACACAAAACAAGAAACATCATAAGATATCACTAATACACGGAATGTAAACTTGGCTACACATGAACTGAATTACAAAACAGAACAGGGACTCAAATTTAGAAAAACAACCAATGCTTGCTTAAGGGCAAAGGTGAGTAGGGGTGCTGCATAAAACCAGAGATTGAAATTAGCACAGATACCGTTCCATAAGCCAAATATATAATAGTCAAGACCTACTCCTTGCTCAACGACATGGACTCAACACCGCATATTCAACGCCTAGGAATACACCTGACTAGTAAGAATCTTCAAACCCATGGATTTATATGTCTCTGTAAGAGAATCAAGCATGTGTACAGCGGCATAAAAGCAGCAGTGAAAATCCGATAAATCCCGTTATCAAACTAAATTACAAAAACAAAACACAATGACAGTGAAATAGAGAGCAATTCTTAAATAATTCATTCAGGGCTTGTGATGCAACCTGGATTTACCACATCTACACCCAGAGCTGGGTGAGACATAAGGCTGGACACTTCTGACTGATAGTATTGGTGAGGTTCAGTGAGCAAATGCAGACCCTTTGAAGTCATACTGCATGGTACCCATTCCATGGGTCCCAACTCTCCAGGTTTAAGGAATTCTTCCTTCAGCTTAAACATGCTTGGGAATCCCAGAGTATGGTCTGCCGTGTGACTGGGAAACGATTTTAAATGCTTCTCAGGTTTCGTTCCCTGGTACTTGGGTTCACCATTCCAGACGCTTTACTAACTCTCTACCCACTTGGAGAGTCAGTGCCTTTAACCTCCTGTTTGGCACAGTTTGCAATTTCTGCGCAAGATGAACAGGAATAGGGAGAACCAATGAGAGACTAGCTTTAGGGTCTGCACGGGCAACTTAAATGTTCATTTCCCACCAGAAAGAGGAATTTACCAAAGTCTCAGCGTGCCGTGCCGAAACCATTTTAGGGCCTGAAGCAATCCTGTGGGTTTGCGGCCAGCTCACAAGCAAGCGAGTTGAAGAAAGGAGCTCAGGGACACTGTAATTAACAAACCTGCAGAGTTATAAATGACAGGTATCATACAAAAATATATTGAAGTAAGGCTGCGAAGAGGGCTTGAAACGGGGCAGAATTCCAGGAATATGATTTCAGGAGGTAGACGGGCAGCGCTCTGAAAGCATAGGAGAAGAGGCCGATCCTCGACAATGATGCACTTGTTCAAAAAGTGCATATGCGTTTTTTCAGGGCCCTCATTAAAGAAGGTAGGAGGCTCCCAGCACGCTTTCGTGGCCAACAGTGGGCCCACATCGCCAAGGCGATGTGAGCCAGCCAGGCAGGAGTGACCTCACATCAGAGGGCCCACCTCACAGAAGGGTAAGGAACCCAGCCAGGATCAGACTCTCACCAGAGTGCCCACATCAGCAAGGGGCTGTGAACCACGCAGGAGTATCATCACACCCGTGGGGCCACATCATCAAAAGTTGAGGTACACAAAAAATGTGGCCTCAAACCAGAGGACCCACATCACCATGAGTTTCGGAGCGAGGCAGGCAGGATTAACCTCACAACACATGGCCCATTGTATAAAAAAGGTGAGGAACCCAGCAGTTGGAACATCCCAGCAGGCGGCCCAGAGCACCGAGGCTATGGGATCCAGGCAGTGATGAACTCACAACAGAGGGCCCTCATCATGAAACTGTGAGCAAACCAGCCGTTGTGACCTCAGAGCACAAGGCCCACATCCCCATGGGGAAGGGAACCAAGCAGGAGTGTCATCGCACCAGTGGGCACACATCAGAAAATGTGGGGAGCCCAGCAGTTAGGGCCTGACGCCAGAGGGCTCTCATCACCGAGGAGAGGAGGCTCCCAGCAGGCTCCAACTGCTACCAGAGGGCCGCCATCACCAATGCGGGATGTGCCAGCCAGGCAGGAGTGACCTCAGAGCAGAGGGCCCACCTCACAAAAGTGTGAGGAACCCAAAGAGGATCAGACTCTCACCACAGGGCCCACATCACCAAGGGAATGGGAACCAGGCTGGAGTGTCCTCACACCAGTGAGGCGTCATCACCGAAATGTGAGTGACCCAGCACACGTGGCCTCAAACCAGAGGACACACATCACCAAGGGGCTGGGAGTGAGGCAGGCAGGAGGAGCCTCAAAACATAGGGCCCATGGAATAAAAATGGTGAGGAATCCAGCAGCTGGAACCTCCCAGCAGGCGTCCAGGAGCAGCGAGGCTATGGGATCCAGACCTGACTGAACTCAAAACAGAGGGCCCTCATCATGAAACTCTGAGCAACCCAGACGTTGGGACCTCAGAGCAGAAGGCCCACATTCCCATGTGGTTGGGAACATGGCATAAGTGTACCCGCACCACAGGGCACACATCAGAGAATTTTGGGAGCTCAGAAGTTAGGGCCTGATGCCAGAGGGCCCTCATTACCAAGGGGAGGAGACTCCAAGCAGGCACCAACTCCCAACTGAGGGCCCATGTCGCCAAGGGGACGTGTGACAGCCAGGCAGGAGTGACCTCACAGCAGAGGGCCTACCTCACAGAAGGGTGAGGAACCCAGCCAGGATAAGACTCTCACCAGAGGGCCCACATCACCAAGGGGATCAGAAACAGGCAGGACTGTCTTCACACCAGTGTGGCCACATCATAGAAAGGTGAGGAACCCAGCACATGTGGCCTAAACCAGAAGACCCACATCTCCAAGGGGCTCGGAGTGAGGCAGGCAGGAGGAGCCTCAAAACACAGGGCCCATAGAATAAAAAAGCTGAGGAATCCTGCAGTGGGAACCTCCCAGCAGGCGGCCCAGAGCACCGAGTCTATGCGATCCAGGCTGCAGTGAACTCACAGCAGAGGGCCCACATCATGAAACTGTGAGCAACCCATCCATTGGGACCTCAGAGCAGAAGGCCCACATCCCCATGGGGATGGGAACCTCGCAGGAGTGTCCTCACACCACTTAGCACGTATCAGAAAATGTGGGTACCCAGCAGTTAGGGCCTGATGCAAGAGGGCCGTCATCACCGAGGGGAGGAGGCTCCCAGCAGGCTCCAACTGCCACAAGAGGGCCGATGTTGCCCTGGCGGGGTGTGCCAGCCAGGCAGGAGTGACCTCACAGCAGAGGGCCCACCTCACAGAAGGGTGAGGAACCCAGCCAGGATCAGACTCTCACCAGAGGGCCCACATCATCAAAGGGATAGGAACCAGGCAGGAGTGTCCTCACACCAGTGGGGCCACATCATCGAAAGGTGAGGGACCCAGCACACATGGCCTCAAACAAGAGGACACACATCACCAAGGGGCTGGGAGTGAGGCAGGCAGGAGGAGTCTCAAAACAGAGGGCCCATAGAAGAAAAAAGGTGAGGAATCCTGCAGTTGGAACCTCCCAGCAGGTGGCCAGGAGCAGCGAGGCTATGGGATCCAGGCCGGAGTGAACTCACACCTGAGGGCCCTCATCATGAAACTGAGCAACCCAACGTTGGGACCTCAGAGCAGAAGGCCCACATTCCCATGGGGTTGGGAAACTGGCAGGAGTGTACTCGCGCCACAGGGCGCACATCAGAAAATTTTTGGAGCCCAGGAGTTACGGCCTGACGCCAGAGGGCCCTCATTACCGAGGGGAGGAGACTCCCAGCAGGCACCAACTCCCACCAGAGGGCCGACGTCGCCAAGGCGGGGTGTGCCAGCCAGGCAGGAGTGACCTCAGAGAAGAGGTCCCACCTCACAGAAGTGTGAGTAACCCAACCAGGATCTGACTCTCACCGGAGGGCCCACATCACCAAGAGGATGGGAACCAGGCAGGAGTGTCCTCACACCAGTGGGGCCACATCAGCCAAAGGTGAGGAACCCAGCACATGTGGCCTCAAACCAGAGGACACACATCACCAAGGGGCTGGGAGTGAGGCAGGTGTCTGGAGGGGCACATTTAACTCTAATTTCCCACCAGGAAGAGGAATTAACCAAAGGCTCAGAGTGACGTGCTGGACCCTGATTACGGCCTGAAGCAAACCTGCGGTTCTGTGGCCAGCTTTCAAGGAAACGAGTTTTAAAGGAAATCACGGGCACTGTAATTCACAAACCTGCAGAGTTATAAATGACAGCTATTGGCAAAAATATATTGAAGTAAGTCTGCAAAGAGGACTTGAAAACGAGGCAGAATTGCAGGAATCATATTTCAGGAGGTAGATTGGAATTGCATTTAAAGTATGTGAAAAGCGGCAGATCTTTGACAGTGATGCACTTGGACAAAAGGGCGTATACATTTTTTCCTGAATATATTCAGGAAAAAACGCATATGCCCTTTTTGGCCAACCAAGCACTCGAGCAATGGAAATCCGCACTACAATGAAGTCTCATTTCCCATTCGTCAAAAGGGCCATCTGAAAAAAGTGTAAAACCCAGATACACAGGACAGGCCATGGAGAACAGGGAGCCTTGTTATGCTGATGGGCGGGATGTAAGTTGCCAACAGACACTGTGGAGATGTTTATGGTGTATCCTGAAACATCTGAAAAACAAAGCTACAGACCCTAGGGCACTTCCACTTTTGGCCCTATAGCTTAGGAAAATTAAAATCAACAAGACACAGCCAACACAAAATTTAGGGCTGCTGTGTTTACAAGAACCTCGAATCCAGTACAAGTTAAATATCCCAGAAAGAAAAAAATGGATAAAGGAGTTGTGCTACTTACGTACAACGGAATATCACTCAGCAATGAAATCAATGTCATCAGGCCTGTAGCAGCAAATTGAGTGGATTTAAGTATGATGATTCTAAGAGAAATAGAGAAATATGTCACAGAGTAAGATAATTATCATAAGATATCACTAATAGAGAGAGTGTAAACTTGGCTACACATAAACTGAATTACAAAACCGAACAGAGTCTCACATTTAGATAAAAACTTATGCTTGCTTAAGGGGAAAGTTGAGTTGGGGTGCTGTATAAAACCAGAGATTGTAATTAGCACACATACCGTTCCATAAGCCAAATATGTAATAGACAAGACCTACTCTTTGCTCAACGAAATAGACTCATCCATGGTGTATCACCTCACACCTGTTAGAATGGGCATCATCAGAAAATCTACAAACAACAGATGCTGGAAAGGGTGTGGAGATAAGGAACCCTCTTCCACTATTGTTGGGAATGTAAATTGATACAGTCACTGTGGAGAACATTATGGAGTTTCTTATAAAACTAAGAATAGAATTACCATATGATACAGCAATGCCACTACTGGGCATATACCCATACAAAACCATAAATCAAAAAGAGACATTCACCGCAATGTTCACTGCATCACTATTTACAATATCCAGGTAATGGAAGCAACCTAAATGCCCACAGACAGACGAATGCATAAAGATGTGGTACATATATAAAATGGAATATCACTAAGCCATAAAAAGGAATGAAATTGGGTCATTTGTAGAGACGTTGATGGATCTAGAGACTGTCATACAGAGTGAAGTAAGTCAGAAATAGAAAAACAAATCTTGTATATTAATGCATATATGTGGAACCTAGAAAAATTGTACAGATGAACCGTTTTGCAAGGCAGAAATAGAGCAACAGATGTAGACAACAAACGTATGGACACCAAGGGGGGAAAGCTGTTGGGGGGTGGTGGTGGGAGGAGTTGAGAGATTGGGATTGGCATGTATACATTTATATGTATAAAATCGATAACCAAAAAGAACCTGCTGTATAAAAAAATAAAATAAAATTCCAAATTACAAAAAGTAAAACAGACAAAATATTCTTCCCTTCACATACATGTATTTATATGAATAAATTATTTCCATGCTTATATCTGTAAATACAAAAAAGAGGAATAAAATCTACCTTGAACCAAAAACGAAAGAAAGAAAACAAAACAGAACTCACCATTTACACAGAGGAAAACCGTATCAGGGCACTTGCTCCAGTTGTAAACAATTCTGAAGTTGGTCAGTGGTGGGGAATCATCTCCCATTCAGCCAGCAGGCCCCACACAACAAGCGTCCTCATTGCAAAGCTGGGGGACCGTGCCGAGGCATCTGTGAGTAAACGTGGGCTGAGCCCCAGGCCAGCTGCTGCTGAAATGTTCCCACCCTTCCCAGGTAAAACACCTGAATATGTACAAGGACTTGAAAGCCTAGAGGAAGGGCCATGGAGCCACATGAGCACCAGCATGCCAGCCGACTTGGTGCCTGCAGGCCAGCCAGGATGGTCCTGGCCCTGGGTGCTCTTCTGGAAGCTTTCCATTTCCCTGCCTGAGATACCCCTGCTGTCCCGGCCCCCACTGCTTTCTTCCTCACTCACCTCTGCCCAGGGAGAAATTCCAGCGGCAGGTATGGGTGACACATCCTCTTCTTTAGCAGGTGGCATCTTGGCAACTGCTGCAGAAAGTCCAGCAGAGCCCCACTCACACTGGGCCACCCACAAAGCCATGGCCTCTCACTCCCTCCCACCAGTCCAGCCCCGAGACTGCTGACAGGGCAGAGAAAATGGCGTCAGGCACAGCTGCAGGGGCTCTTGCTGCCTGGAGCGGTGTTTATATTGATCTCAACCCAGGCACACCTGGGGAGGGCTGGCCGGCACGGTCAGGCTTCCCAGGCCAGCCAATAATCACCCCTCAGGGGCTCACAGTTGCAGAAACTGGAACTTGCTGAATCGGCCAGGTCCAAGGAACAGGTGTGGGCTCCTGAGAGTCAGGATAGACAAGGGGCTGCAGCTCTGGCTTGTTTTCTAATTATATTATCTGGCCCATGAGTGGGAGACAATTTCAAGAAAACCCTCTCCTAATGAGAGGAACCCAGGTGTCAGGGAGAGGAGGGGTGGGTGGTGGGTGGAGACAGAGGCCTGGTGCCCCGGGTGCAGTGGAAGTCTCTGGAAGACCAGGTGGAGGGAGGCCACACAGAGTGATGCCCAGGGTCACAGACCTGTCGGAGCTGCCGTTTCTTAGTTCAAGTCCTGCTCTGAGGTGCTCTGTGTCAGATCTGAGTGACAGGTGAGCTGGGAGTGCTCTGCAATGAGGGCGATGTGCATGGTTCCTGTGTGCCCAGCCCTGCCACAGTACCTGCAAGTGTAGCTCTGTATCCGGGGAGGGGTCTGACCACGAGAGCCCTATGGGCTGCAGGGGAACCTGCCCAGGGATCCCCATATCCTGGGAGGGGCCTGGACACGAGAGCCCCGTGGGCTGGGGTGGGGGTGAGGTACCTGCCCAGGTGAGCTCCATATCCTGGGATTGGCCTGACCTCGAGAGCCCCATGGGCTGCTGGAGTCCTGGTAAAGGATGTCAGGACAGTCAGTGAAGCCACCGAGGATAGACCTCCAGTAGTTCCTAAATCCTACACCCTGCTGGTCATTCTACCAACCACCAGGACATGGTATTCTGTATTAGTCTTCAATGATGCCTTCTTTTGTATTCTAGTAGTCCCAGAGTCACAAGAAATTTTGGCTTGTGAGTGGCAGGACTCAACATACACCTAAAACAATACTTCCGGGCCGTGTTGCCCCAAGGGTTCAAAAATTCCCACACCATCTTTGGGGAAAGCTCAGCTAAAGACCTAAAAGTTCTACCTCTGGAAAAGGAAACACTCCTTCAATATGCAGACGACATTCTGATCGCCAGCCCTACTAAGGAGACCTCTGAACTACCAAGCCAATAAAGGATACAAGTTGTCCAAGAAAGAGCTCAAATATCACAGACTACGGTGACCTGCCTGGGCTTCATTCTCACAGAAGGTCGGAGAAGCCCATCCCAGGAAAGGGAAGAAACAATTTACAGCCTTACCCATTTCTAAAACTAGAAGACAGCTTAGGGGTTCCTGGGGAGGCCAGGGTTTGCTGCTTCTGGATCCCTAACTACAGTCTACTAGCTGGGCCTCTCTATGAAACACTGAAAGGAAAAGATGATGATCCTTTTGAATAGAATCCAGAAGTGGCCTTTCAAGAATGGAAAGAGCAGTCAATTCAGACCCTTGCCCTGGAACTCCCTAATTTAGCTAAACCCTTTGACCTTTACATTCCTGGTGAACGGTGAATCGCCATTGGAGTATTAGTGCAAAACCTGGGACCACTTGAAATGGAACAATGCAAGAATGCCATCCAGGTAGGATAAACTACGGTCACCAAGGGGCTTGGCCCACCGCCACATCTGGCCAAGATACTGGCAGTATCTGAAAACCTGGAAATCAGCAGCCCAAAAGGCCACCTCCCTCCTAAGGGAAAAGGACCCCACGTGGTGATCCTAACCCCCAACCATGCCCTGAAGTTGCAGGGTTTGCTCCGTGGGCACACTGACCTTGAGTGAGGAGGCCCTCCAACTCCAACCTCCAGAGAGATAACCGGGGCAAAGGGGCACCATGACGACTCGTGTGACCATCACTTGACCTGGAGTTTCTCTCATAAAACAACAAGAGTGTGTCCCAAAAGAGTAGACTACTGCTTGCAGGACTTACTGCACCCAGAGGGGAGGTAATAATCTTGGCGGGGGAACCGTATATCACGCTGTCACCATAGAAGAGCCTACAGACACTGTGATGATGGTGGCCAATAAGACCGGCTGGACTCCTGTTTACTTCAAAAGGCTGTTGACTCAGTGGCCATCATGGTCCTTCATCACCACTGACCCTGGACTGTCTGGGAGTTGAGCAGGCAGGGTCCTGACACCTGGTGCTGTTTTTACGTTAATTCAGGGGCCTAATTGAAGAAAGCGCAGACTACTGGTCAGAGCATCTAGGCTGGCAGAAACGGTCAGCCTAAGGTGGCCGAACAAATGTGGGGCAGGGTGAAACTGGACCTCACAGCGTCACTGCACATCTCCTTCCTGGACCCTTAAAGGTCATTAGAATCTATAACACTACCAATACTTGTGCTCAGGCGGACGAGCAGGGAGGCAGGAGGCCTGGGGACAATCAACGTCACCTGGAGGCTGCTGGGGAGAAGTTCTGACCCTCGCACACGGGTATGAGGGCTCCTAACTCAGCACTCAGCAGTTACATATGAAGGGTCTGCACCCTCAGCACTCTAAGAATGAGGAAGGGGACAAAATGCAGAAGAGGGGTTTGTCCCAGGCAAAGCCCCTTAAAAATCCCTGGGAGATAAAAATAGAATCTGGGCAATAAAATAAAGTCTAACCTTTTTTATCCTTTGTGCTTTGTCTAATTTCACGTGCTCCTAGGGTCCCACATGCAGAGGTTCAACAGCCGGCACTTCAGACCAGATTTCCTAGTGCAGAATGGCTGGGTCAACACCTCAGCTCCTGGGGCACGGTGCAGACTCTGCGATATAGAGCCTGAGCTGCAGCCAACTGGGCCCTCGAGAGCTCCGCCCCCTCCCTCCCACTGACTCTGACAGGATCTCTACACAGCAGCCCAGCCTACAGCCCACGGGGTAGCACATGCTCTCACCTCTCCATTCTCTGATCAAAATATAAAGTTTCCTTTGCTTCTGAACCAAACTCAGTCTCAATCTGTTGGCTCCAATGACACTGGGCAGGGGGACACTTGTTGGGGTCCACTCTGGAGGATCAGTAACAGAAATTGAGAACATTGTAACTTCAATGAACAGATGTGTGAGCCAAACTGTAATTAACATAGAACAGTGTATAAGGCTCGGGCAAAATAAGATGTTTCTAACACTTCCATTTGATATTTCCATCACTTTATTATAAGCAAGTTCAGTGAAAAGGTCTTATTTGTCAGGTCAATACTAGAGAAACGAAGTGATTTCTTTCCAAGGATGTACATCTAATAATCTTGGTTAAAGCTTCAATCTTGTTTTAAATGCTTTTCCATTGAAAATGATACCTCTCTTTCAGCTCCCCCATTTCTGAGAAGTATAAAATCTTATAATTTATTAAGACCAAATGGGAAAGGTGGGAGGAGGGATAAATTAACAGTTTGGGATTAACACATACACACTGCTATGTATAAAATCGATCATCAACAAGGAACTACTGTATAGCACAGGGAACTACACTCAATATTTTGCAATAACCTATAAGGGGAAATAATCTGAAAAAGAATAGATGTTTTTATTGACATCATCTATTAATGACAGTTAAAATGGAACCTAAGGGAAGCCAGTGGTGAGTGCTTCTGACCCTGAAGACTTCAATCATCTAAAGTTTGGACTCTGCCTACTTCCCAAGGCCCTTAATGAACCTATGTGTAGCCGTAGCTTAAAAAATTCCCCAGTTTCGGTTGTGGAGAGACACTGATTTTGAAAAAGCCCTGGTGTTCTCCTCACATGAATGGGACACTTCCTACACCTAAAACATGCCTGTCACACCCAGAGGATGGTATACCGTCTGATCGGGAAGAGTTTGGAAAAGGCATCTCATCTCCTCATCTCCTGGTGCTCGGGTTTACCCCTCCAGCGTCTTTACGAAGAGTCTCCCCACTTGGAGATGTCAGCACTGTCAACATCCTGTTTGGAATTTGTCCAGAGGATGAAGCAGAAGGAGGAGGAACAATGAGTGACAAGTCCTAGGTGTTCGGACAGGCACATGTCACTCTAATTTCCAATCAGGAAGACGAATTGACCAAAGGCTAGGGTTGCCCATGGAAACAGAATAGGGCTTGAGGAAATCCCGCTGCTTTGTGGCCAGTTCCCATAAACAGAAGTTGAAAAATGGAACTCAGGGACACTAAAATTCACGAAACTGCAGAGTTGAAAATATCTCTCACTGAAAAATGTCTTGAGGAAAGTCAGAGAAAAGGACTTGTAAGCAACGGAGAATGGCAGGAAAGGGATTGGAAGAGGTAGAAAGGACTCGCCATTAAGCACAAGAAAAGGGGCTGAACATTGCCAACATTGCAGTTGGCCAAAAAGGGTGTATGCGTCTTTTTCTGTATATATTCAAGAAAAGGGCATACACTTTTTTAGCCAACCAAACAGGTGGGCACTGGAAATCAATACTACAAAACATATCACTTCGCATCAGTCAGAAGAGCCTTCCTCGTAAAGTGTAAACACCAGAAATGCAGGACAGGGCAAGGAGAAAAGGGAGCCCTGTGAGGCTTATAGTGGAAATGTATATTGCCAACGGTCACTCTGGATAAGTGTATTGTGTTTACTAAAGCATCTAAAAAATGAGCTACAGAGCACAGGGCACTTGCACTCATGGACGTATATCTTGGGAAAAACAAAAATGGAGAGGACACAGGCACCCCAATGTTTACCGCCTCTCTGTTTAAAAGATCCTCGACTAGGATATAATTTATATGTCTGTGGAGGGAAAAAATGGATAGAGATGTGGCACTTATGTAGAGTGGAATATTACTCAGCCTGAAAATCAATGAAATATGGCCAGCTGTAACAACCCCAGAGGAGTTACGTAGGATCATTCGAAGTCACATAATTCAAAAAGAAAAAGACATACGATACTACTAATACATGGAATATAAACGAGGCTACAAATGAACTGAATTACAAAACAGAACGGGGTCTCAGATTTAGAAAACCAACTTATGCTTGCTTAAGGATAAAGGAGAGCTGGGGTGCTGCATAAAACCAGAGATTGAAATTAGCACAGATACCGTTCCATAAGCCAAATATGTAATAGAAAAAACCTACTCCCTGGCCAACGAAATGGACTCAACACCCCATATTCAGCACCTAGGAATATACGGGACGAGTAAGAGTCTTAATACCTATGGATTTATATGTCTCGGTAAGAGAATCAAGCGTGTGTACAGTGACATAAACGCAGCAGTGAAAATCAGCTAAATCCCATTATCAAAATAAATTTCAAAAACAAAACACAATGACAGTGAAATAGAGAGCAATTCTTAAATAATTCATTCAGGGCTTGTGATGCAACCTGGATTTACCACATCTACACCCAGAGATGGGTGAGACATAAGGCTGGACACTTCGGGCTGATAGCATTGGTGAGGTTCCGTAAGCAAATGCAGACCCTTTGAAGTCATACTGCATGGTACCCATTCCATGGGTCCCAACTCTCCAGGTTTAAGGGATTCTTCCTTCAACTTAAACATGCTTGGGAACCCCAGAGTATGGTGTACCGTGTGACCGGGAAGTCTTTTCAAATGCATCTCAGTTTTCGTCCCCTTTTACCCGTGTTCACAATTCCAGACCATTTACTAACACTCTCACCACTTGGAGAGTCAGTGCCTTTAACCTCCTGTTTGGCACAGTTTGCAATTTCCGCACAAGATGAACAGGAATAGGGAGAACAAATGAGTGACTAGCTGTAGGTGTCTGCACGGACAAATTTTATGCTCATTTCCCACCAGGAAGAGGAATTAACCAAAGGCTCAGCATGCCGTGCGGGAACCAGATTAGGGCCTGAAGCAATCCTGCAGGTTTGCGGATAGCTCACAAGAAAGCGAGTTGAAGAAAGGAGCTCAGGGCCACTGTAATTCACAAACGGGCAGGGTTATAATTGACAGCTATCGTCCAAAAATATATTGAAGGTAGGCTGCGAAGAGGACTTGAAAGCGGGGCAGAATTGCAGGAAAACGATTTCAGGGGGTAGACTGGAATTTCATTTAAAGCATAGGAAAAGAGGCAGAACGTCGACAATGATGCACTTGGCCAAAAAGGGCGTATGCGTTTTTTCCTGAATATATTCAGGAAAAAACGCATACGCCCTTTTTGGCCAACCAAGCAAGCATGTTAAAGTAATCTGCACTACAATGAAGTCTCACTGCCCCCCGGTCAAAAGGGCCTTCTGAAAAAAGTGTAAAATCCAGAAAGGCAGCACAGGCCATGGAGAACAGGAAGCCTTGTTATGCTGATGGGCGGGATGTAAATTGCCAACAGCCACTCTGGAGAAGTGTATGGTGTTTCCTCAAACACCTAAAAAACAAAGCAACGGAGTCTACGGCACTTCCACTTATGGTCCTATAGTTTAGGGAAATTAAAATCAAAAAGACGCAGCCACCCCAAATTTTCGAATGGCTCTGTTTACAATATACTCATCTATGGTACAAGTTAAATGTCCCAGAAAGCGGAAAATGGATAAAGAAGTTGTGCTACGAACGTACAATGGAATATCACTCTGCAATGAAATCTATGTCTTCAGGCCCGTCGCGGCATAACGAGTGGATTCAGGTATGAAGACTCTAAGTGAAATTAGTCACACAGAGAAAGAAACATCATAAGATATCACTAATACACGGAATGTAAACTTGGCTACACATGAACTGAATTACAAAACAGAACAGGGTCTCAAATTTAGCAAACCAACCAATGCTTGCTTAAGGCGAAAGGTGAGTTGGGGTGCTACATAAAACCAGAGATTGAAATTAGCACAGATACCGTTCCATAAGCCAAATATGCAATAGTCAAGACATACTCCTTGCTCAATAAAATGGACTCAACACCCCAAATTCAACGCCTAGGAATATACCTGACTAGTAAGAATCTTAAAACCCATGGATTTATATGTCTCCATAAGTCAATCAAGCGTGTGTACAGCGGTATAAACGCAGCAGTGAAAATCCGATAAATCCCATTATCAAAATGAATTATAAAAACAAAACTCAATGACAGTGAAATAGAAAGCAATTCTTAAATAATTCATTCAGGACTAAGATGCAACCTGGATTTACCATATCTACACCCAGAGCTGGGTGAGACATAAGGCTGGACACTTTGCGCAGATAGCATTGGTGAGGTTCGGTGAGCAAATGCAGACCCTTTGAAGTCATACTGCATGATACCCATTCCATGGGTCCCAACTCTCCAGGTTTAAGGGATTCTTCCTTTAGCTAAAACATGCATGGGAAACCCAGAGTATGGTCCCTGTGACTGCGCAACGTTTTTAAATGCATCTAAGTTTTCGTCCCCTGATACTCGGGTTGACCATTCCGGACGGTATAATAACACTCTCCCCGCTTGGAGAGTCAGTGCCTTTAACCTCCTGTTTGACACAGTGTGCAATTTCTGCGCAAGATGAACAGGAATAGGGAGAAACAATGAGAGACTAGCTGTAGGTGTCTGCACGGGCAAATTTATGTTCATTTCCCTCCAGGAAGTGGAATTAACCAAAGGCTCAGCATGCCAGGCCGGAACCAGATTAGGGCCTGAAGCAATCCTGCGGTTTTGCGGCCAGCTCACAAGGAAACGAGTTGAAGAAAGGAGCTCAGGGGCACTGTCATTCACAAACCTGCAGAGTTATAAATGACAACTATCGTCCAGAAATACATTGAAGAAGGCTGCGAAGAGGACTTGACAGCGGGGCAGAATTGCTGGAAAACGATTTCAGGGGGTAGACTGGAATTGCATTTAAAGCATAGGAAAGAGTCATAACGTCGACAATGATGCACTTGGCCAAAAAGGGCGTATGCGTTTTTACCTGAATATATTCAGGAAATAACGCATACGCACTTTTTGGCCAACCAAGCAAGCGTGTAAAGGAAATCTGCACTACAATGAAGTCTCACTGCCCCCCGGTCAAAAGGGCCTTCTGAAAAAAGTGTAAAATCCAGAAAGGCAGGACAGGCCATGGAGAACAGGGAGCCTTGTTATGCTGATGGACGGGATATAAATTGCCAACAGCCACTCTGGAGAAGTGTATGGTGTTTCCTGAAACACCTAAAAAACAAAGCAACGGAGCGTACGCACTTCCACTTAAGCTCCTATAGCTTAGGGAAATTAAAATCCAAAAGACACAGCCACTCTAAAATTTCAGAAGGCTCTGTTTACAAGAACCTCATCTACGGTTCAAGTTAAATATCCCAGAAAGCGAAAAATGGATAAAGAAGTTGTGGTACGAACGTACTTTGGAATAACACTCAGCAATGAAATCTAGGTCATCAGGCCCATCGCGGCATAATGAGTGGATTCAGGTACGATGATTCTAAGTGAAATAAGTCACACAAAACAAGAAACATCATAAGATATCACTAATACACGGAATGTAAACTTGGCTACACATGAACTGAATTACAAAACAGAACAGGGACTCAAATTTAGAAAAACAACCAATGCTTGCTTAAGGGCAAAGGTGAGTAGGGGTGCTGCATAAAACCAGAGATTGAAATTAGCACAGATACCGTTCCATAAGCCAAATATATAATAGTCAAGACCTACTCCTTGCTCAACGACATGGACTCAACACCGCATATTCAACGCCTAGGAATACACCTGACTAGTAAGAATCTTCAAACCCATGGATTTATATGTCTCTGTAAGAGAATCAAGCGTGTGTACAGCGGCATAAAAGCAGCAGTGAAAATCCGATAAATCCCGTTATCAAACTAAATTACAAAAACAAAACACAATGACAGTGAAATAGAGAGCAATTCTTAAATAATTCATTCAGGGCTTGTGATGCAACCTGGATTTACCACATCTACACCCAGAGCTGGGTGAGACATAAGGCTGGACACTTCTGACTGATAGTATTGGTGAGGTTCAGTGAGCAAATGCAGACCCTTTGAAGTCATACTGCATGGTACCCATTCCATGGGTCCCAACTCTCCAGGTTTAAGGAATTCTTCCTTCAGCTTAAACATGCTTGGGAATCCCAGAGTATGGTCTGCCGTGTGACTGGGAAACGATTTTAAATGCTTCTCAGGTTTCGTTCCCTGGTACTTGGGTTCACCATTCCAGACGCTTTACTAACTCTCTACCCACTTGGAGAGTCAGTGCCTTTAACCTCCTGTTTGGCACAGTTTGCAATTTCTGCGCAAGATGAACAGGAATAGGGAGAACCAATGAGAGACTAGCTTTAGGGTCTGCACGGGCAACTTAAATGTTCATTTCCCACCAGAAAGAGGAATTTACCAAAGTCTCAGCGTGCCGTGCCGAAACCATTTTAGGGCCTGAAGCAATCCTGTGGGTTTGCGGCCAGCTCACAAGCAAGCGAGTTGAAGAAAGGAGCTCAGGGACACTGTAATTAACAAACCTGCAGAGTTATAAATGACAGGTATCATACAAAAATATATTGAAGTAAGGCTGCGAAGAGGGCTTGAAACGGGGCAGAATTCCAGGAATATGATTTCAGGAGGTAGACGGGCAGCGCTCTGAAAGCATAGGAGAAGAGGCCGATCCTCGACAATGATGCACTTGTTCAAAAAGTGCATATGCGTTTTTTCAGGGCCCTCATTAAAGAAGGTAGGAGGCTCCCAGCACGCTTTCGTGGCCAACAGTGGGCCCACATCGCCAAGGCGATGTGAGCCAGCCAGGCAGGAGTGACCTCACATCAGAGGGCCCACCTCACAGAAGGGTAAGGAACCCAGCCAGGATCAGACTCTCACCAGAGTGCCCACATCAGCAAGGGGCTGTGAACCACGCAGGAGTATCATCACACCCGTGGGGCCACATCATCAAAAGTTGAGGTACACAAAAAATGTGGCCTCAAACCAGAGGACCCACATCACCATGAGTTTCGGAGCGAGGCAGGCAGGATTAACCTCACAACACATGGCCCATTGTATAAAAAAGGTGAGGAACCCAGCAGTTGGAACATCCCAGCAGGCGGCCCAGAGCACCGAGGCTATGGGATCCAGGCAGTGATGAACTCACAACAGAGGGCCCTCATCATGAAACTGTGAGCAAACCAGCCGTTGTGACCTCAGAGCACAAGGCCCACATCCCCATGGGGAAGGGAACCAAGCAGGAGTGTCATCGCACCAGTGGGCACACATCAGAAAATGTGGGGAGCCCAGCAGTTAGGGCCTGACGCCAGAGGGCTCTCATCACCGAGGAGAGGAGGCTCCCAGCAGGCTCCAACTGCTACCAGAGGGCCACCATCACCAATGCGGGATGTGCCAGCCAGGCAGGAGTGACCTCAGAGCAGAGGGCCCACCTCACAAAAGTGTGAGGAACCCAAAGAGGATCAGACTCTCACCACAGGGCCCACATCACCAAGGGAATGGGAACCAGGCTGGAGTGTCCTCACACCAGTGAGGCGTCATCACCGAAATGTGAGTGACCCAGCACACGTGGCCTCAAACCAGAGGACACACATCACCAAGGGGCTGGGAGTGAGGCAGGCAGGAGGAGCCTCAAAACATAGGGCCCATGGAATAAAAATGGTGAGGAATCCAGCAGCTGGAACCTCCCAGCAGGCGTCCAGGAGCAGCGAGGCTATGGGATCCAGACCTGACTGAACTCAAAACAGAGGGCCCTCATCATGAAACTCTGAGCAACCCAGACGTTGGGACCTCAGAGCAGAAGGCCCACATTCCCATGTGGTTGGGAACATGGCATAAGTGTACCCGCACCACAGGGCACACATCAGAGAATTTTGGGAGCTCAGAAGTTAGGGCCTGATGCCAGAGGGCCCTCATTACCAAGGGGAGGAGACTCCAAGCAGGCACCAACTCCCAACTGAGGGCCCATGTCGCCAAGGGGACGTGTGACAGCCAGGCAGGAGTGACCTCACAGCAGAGGGCCTACCTCACAGAAGGGTGAGGAACCCAGCCAGGATAAGACTCTCACCAGAGGGCCCACATCACCAAGGGGATCAGAAACAGGCAGGACTGTCTTCACACCAGTGTGGCCACATCATAGAAAGGTGAGGAACCCAGCACATGTGGCCTAAACCAGAAGACCCACATCTCCAAGGGGCTCGGAGTGAGGCAGGCAGGAGGAGCCTCAAAACACAGGGCCCATAGAATAAAAAAGCTGAGGAATCCTGCAGTGGGAACCTCCCAGCAGGCGGCCCAGAGCACCGAGTCTATGCGATCCAGGCTGCAGTGAACTCACAGCAGAGGGCCCACATCATGAAACTGTGAGCAACCCATCCATTGGGACCTCAGAGCAGAAGGCCCACATCCCCATGGGGATGGGAACCTCGCAGGAGTGTCCTCACACCACTTAGCACGTATCAGAAAATGTGGGTACCCAGCAGTTAGGGCCTGATGCAAGAGGGCCGTCATCACCGAGGGGAGGAGGCTCCCAGCAGGCTCCAACTGCCACAAGAGGGCCGATGTTGCCCTGGCGGGGTGTGCCAGCCAGGCAGGAGTGACCTCACAGCAGAGGGCCCACCTCACAGAAGGGTGAGGAACCCAGCCAGGATCAGACTCTCACCAGAGGGCCCACATCATCAAAGGGATAGGAACCAGGCAGGAGTGTCCTCACACCAGTGGGGCCACATCATCGAAAGGTGAGGGACCCAGCACACATGGCCTCAAACAAGAGGACACACATCACCAAGGGGCTGGGAGTGAGGCAGGCAGGAGGAGTCTCAAAACAGAGGGCCCATAGAAGAAAAAAGGTGAGGAATCCTGCAGTTGGAACCTCCCAGCAGGTGGCCAGGAGCAGCGAGGCTATGGGATCCAGGCCGGAGTGAACTCACACCTGAGGGCCCTCATCATGAAACTGAGCAACCCAACGTTGGGACCTCAGAGCAGAAGGCCCACATTCCCATGGGGTTGGGAAACTGGCAGGAGTGTACTCGCGCCACAGGGCGCACATCAGAAAATTTTTGGAGCCCAGGAGTTACGGCCTGACGCCAGAGGGCCCTCATTACCGAGGGGAGGAGACTCCCAGCAGGCACCAACTCCCACCAGAGGGCCGACGTCGCCAAGGCGGGGTGTGCCAGCCAGGCAGGAGTGACCTCAGAGAAGAGGTCCCACCTCACAGAAGTGTGAGTAACCCAACCAGGATCTGACTCTCACCGGAGGGCCCACATCACCAAGAGGATGGGAACCAGGCAGGAGTGTCCTCACACCAGTGGGGCCACATCAGCCAAAGGTGAGGAACCCAGCACATGTGGCCTCAAACCAGAGGACACACATCACCAAGGGGCTGGGAGTGAGGCAGGTGTCTGGAGGGGCACATTTAACTCTAATTTCCCACCAGGAAGAGGAATTAACCAAAGGCTCAGAGTGACGTGCTGGACCCTGATTACGGCCTGAAGCAAACCTGCGGTTCTGTGGCCAGCTTTCAAGGAAACGAGTTTTAAAGGAAATCACGGGCACTGTAATTCACAAACCTGCAGAGTTATAAATGACAGCTATTGGCAAAAATATATTGAAGTAAGTCTGCAAAGAGGACTTGAAAACGAGGCAGAATTGCAGGAATCATATTTCAGGAGGTAGATTGGAATTGCATTTAAAGTATGTGAAAAGCGGCAGATCTTTGACAGTGATGCACTTGGACAAAAGGGCGTATACATTTTTTCCTGAATATATTCAGGAAAAAACGCATATGCCCTTTTTGGCCAACCAAGCACTCGAGCAATGGAAATCCGCACTACAATGAAGTCTCATTTCCCATTCGTCAAAAGGGCCATCTGAAAAAAGTGTAAAACCCAGATACACAGGACAGGCCATGGAGAACAGGGAGCCTTGTTATGCTGATGGGCGGGATGTAAGTTGCCAACAGACACTGTGGAGATGTTTATGGTGTATCCTGAAACATCTGAAAAACAAAGCTACAGACCCTAGGGCACTTCCACTTTTGGCCCTATAGCTTAGGAAAATTAAAATCAACAAGACACAGCCAACACAAAATTTAGGGCTGCTGTGTTTACAAGAACCTCGAATCCAGTACAAGTTAAATATCCCAGAAAGAAAAAAATGGATAAAGGAGTTGTGCTACTTACGTACAACGGAATATCACTCAGCAATGAAATCAATGTCATCAGGCCTGTAGCAGCAAATTGAGTGGATTTAAGTATGATGATTCTAAGAGAAATAGAGAAATATGTCACAGAGTAAGATAATTATCATAAGATATCACTAATAGAGAGAGTGTAAACTTGGCTACACATAAACTGAATTACAAAACCGAACAGAGTCTCACATTTAGATAAAAACTTATGCTTGCTTAAGGGGAAAGTTGAGTTGGGGTGCTGTATAAAACCAGAGATTGTAATTAGCACACATACCGTTCCATAAGCCAAATATGTAATAGACAAGACCTACTCTTTGCTCAACGAAATAGACTCATCCATGGTGTATCACCTCACACCTGTTAGAATGGGCATCATCAGAAAATCTACAAACAACAGATGCTGGAAAGGGTGTGGAGATAAGGAACCCTCTTCCACTATTGTTGGGAATGTAAATTGATACAGTCACTGTGGAGAACATTATGGAGTTTCTTATAAAACTAAGAATAGAATTACCATATGATACAGCAATGCCACTACTGGGCATATACCCATACAAAACCATAAATCAAAAAGAGACATTCACCGCAATGTTCACTGCATCACTATTTACAATATCCAGGTAATGGAAGCAACCTAAATGCCCACAGACAGACGAATGCATAAAGATGTGGTACATATATAAAATGGAATATCACTAAGCCATAAAAAGGAATGAAATTGGGTCATTTGTAGAGACGTTGATGGATCTAGAGACTGTCATACAGAGTGAAGTAAGTCAGAAATAGAAAAACAAATCTTGTATATTAATGCATATATGTGGAACCTAGAAAAATTGTACAGATGAACCGTTTTGCAAGGCAGAAATAGAGCAACAGATGTAGACAACAAACGTATGGACACCAAGGGGGGAAAGCTGTTGGGGGGTGGTGGTGGGAGGAGTTGAGAGATTGGGATTGGCATGTATACATTTATATGTATAAAATCGATAACCAAAAAGAACCTGCTGTATAAAAAAATAAAATAAAATTCCAAATTACAAAAAGTAAAACAGACAAAATATTCTTCCCTTCACATACATGTATTTATATGAATAAATTATTTCCATGCTTATATCTTTAAATACAAAAAAGAGGAATAAAATCTACCTTGAACCAAAAACGAAAGAAAGAAAACAAAACAGAACTCACCATTTACACAGAGGAAAACCGTATCAGGGCACTTGCTCCAGTTGTAGACAATTCTGAAGTTGGTCAGTGGTGGGGAATCATCTCCCATTCAGCCAGCAGGCCCCACACAACAAGCGTCCTCATTGCAAAGCTGGGGGACCGTGCCGAGGCATCTGTGAGTAAACGTGGGCTGAGCCCCAGGCCAGCTGCTGCTGAAATGTTCCCACCCTTCCCAGGTAAAACACCTGAATATGTACAAGGACTTGAAAGCCTAGAGGAAGGGCCATGGAGCCACATGAGCACCAGCATGCCAGCCGACTTGGTGCCTGCAGGCCAGCCAGGATGGTCCTGGCCCTGGGTGCTCTTCTGGAAGCTTTCCATTTCCCTGCCTGAGATACCCCTGCTGTCCCGGCCCCCACTGCTTTCTTCCTCACTCACCTCTGCCCAGGGAGAAATTCCAGCGGCAGGTATGGGTGACACATCCTCTTCTTTAGCAGGTGGCATCTTGGCAACTGCTGCAGAAAGTCCAGCAGAGCCCCACTCACACTGGGCCACCCACAAAGCCATGGCCTCGCACTCCCTCCCACCAGTCCAGCCCCGAGACTGCTGACAGGGCAGAGAAAATGGCGTCAGGCACAGCTGCAGGGGCTCTTGCTGCCTGGAGCGGTGTTTATATTGATCTCAACCCAGGCACACCTGGGGAGGGCTGGCCGGCACGGTCAGGCTTCCCAGGCCAGCCAATAATCACCCCTCAGGGGCTCACAGTTGCAGAAACTGGAACTTGCTGAATCGGCCAGGTCCAAGGAACAGGTGTGGGCTCCTGAGAGTCAGGATAGACAAGGGGCTGCAGCTCTGGCTTGTTTTCTAATTATATTATCTGGCCCATGAGTGGGAGACAATTTCAAGAAAACCCTCTCCTAATGAGAGGAACCCAGGTGTCAGGGAGAGGAGGGGTGGGTGGTGGGTGGAGACAGAGGCCTGGTGCCCCGGGTGCAGTGGAAGTCTCTGGAAGACCAGGTGGAGGGAGGCCACACAGAGTGATGCCCAGGGTCACAGACCTGTCGGAGCTGCCGTTTCTTAGTTCAAGTCCTGCTCTGAGGTGCTCTGTGTCAGATCTGAGTGACAGGTGAGCTGGGAGTGCTCTGCAATGAGGGCGATGTGCATGGTTCCTGTGTGCCCAGCCCTGCCACAGTACCTGCAAGTGTAGCTCTGTATCCGGGGAGGGGTCTGACCACGAGAGCCCTATGGGCTGCAGGGGAACCTGCCCAGGGATCCCCATATCCTGGGAGGGGCCTGGACACGAGAGCCCCGTGGGCTGGGGTGGGGGTGAGGTACCTGCCCAGGTGAGCTCCATATCCTGGGATTGGCCTGACCTCGAGAGCCCCATGGGCTGCTGGAGTCCTGGTAAAGGATGTCAGGACAGTCAGTGAAGCCACCGAGGATAGACCTCCAGTAGTTCCTAAATCCTACACCCTGCTGGTCATTCTACCAACCACCAGGACATGGTATTCTGTATTAGTCTTCAATGATGCCTTCTTTTGTATTCTAGTAGTCCCAGAGTCACAAGAAATTTTGGCTTGTGAGTGGCAGGACTCAACATACACCTAAAACAATACTTCCGGGCCGTGTTGCCCCAAGGGTTCAAAAATTCCCACACCATCTTTGGGGAAAGCTCAGCTAAAGACCTAAAAGTTCTACCTCTGGAAAAGGAAACACTCCTTCAATATGCAGACGACATTCTGATCGCCAGCCCTACTAAGGAGACCTCTGAACTACCAAGCCAATAAAGGATACAAGTTGTCCAAGAAAGAGCTCAAATATCACAGACTACGGTGACCTGCCTGGGCTTCATTCTCACAGAAGGTCGGAGAAGCCCATCCCAGGAAAGGGAAGAAACAATTTACAGCCTTACCCATTTCTAAAACTAGAAGACAGCTTAGGGGTTCCTGGGGAGGCCAGGGTTTGCTGCTTCTGGATCCCTAACTACAGTCTACTAGCTGGGCCTCTCTATGAAACACTGAAAGGAAAAGATGATGATCCTTTTGAATAGAATCCAGAAGTGGCCTTTCAAGAATGGAAAGAGCAGTCAATTCAGACCCTTGCCCTGGAACTCCCTAATTTAGCTAAACCCTTTGACCTTTACATTCCTGGTGAACGGTGAATCGCCATTGGAGTATTAGTGCAAAACCTGGGACCACTTGAAATGGAACAATGCAAGAATGCCATCCAGGTAGGATAAACTACGGTCACCAAGGGGCTTGGCCCACCGCCACATCTGGCCAAGATACTGGCAGTATCTGAAAACCTGGAAATCAGCAGCCCAAAAGGCCACCTCCCTCCTAAGGGAAAAGGACCCCACGTGGTGATCCTAACCCCCAACCATGCCCTGAAGTTGCAGGGTTTGCTCCGTGGGCACACTGACCTTGAGTGAGGAGGCCCTCCAACTCCAACCTCCAGAGAGATAACCGGGGCAAAGGGGCACCATGACGACTCGTGTGACCATCACTTGACCTGGAGTTTCTCTCATAAAACAACAAGAGTGTGTCCCAAAAGAGTAGACTACTGCTTGCAGGACTTACTGCACCCAGAGGGGAGGTAATAATCTTGGCGGGGGAACCGTATATCACGCTGTCACCATAGAAGAGCCTACAGACACTGTGATGATGGTGGCCAATAAGACCGGCTGGACTCCTGTTTACTTCAAAAGGCTGTTGACTCAGTGGCCATCATGGTCCTTCATCACCACTGACCCTGGACTGTCTGGGAGTTGAGCAGGCAGGGTCCTGACACCTGGTGCTGTTTTTACGTTAATTCAGGGGCCTAATTGAAGAAAGCGCAGACTACTGGTCAGAGCATCTAGGCTGGCAGAAACGGTCAGCCTAAGGTGGCCGAACAAATGTGGGGCGGGGTGAAACTGGACCTCACAGCGTCACTGCACATCTCCTTCCTGGACCCTTAAAGGTCATTAGAATCTATAACACTACCAATACTTGTGCTCAGGCGGACGAGCAGGGAGGCAGGAGGCCTGGGGACAATCAACGTCACCTGGAGGCTGCTGGGGAGAAGTTCTGACCCTCGCACACGGGTATGAGGGCTCCTAACTCAGCACTCAGCAGTTACATATGAAGGGTCTGCACCCTCAGCACTCTAAGAATGAGGAAGGGGACAAAATGCAGAAGAGGGGTTTGTCCCAGGCAAAGCCCCTTAAAAATCCCTGGGAGATAAAAATAGAATCTGGGCAATAAAATAAAGTCTAACCTTTTTTATCCTTTGTGCTTTGTCTAATTTCACGTGCTCCTAGGGTCCCACATGCAGAGGTTCAACAGCCGGCACTTCAGACCAGATTTCCTAGTGCAGAATGGCTGGGTCAACACCTCAGCTCCTGGGGCACGGTGCAGACTCTGCGATATAGAGCCTGAGCTGCAGCCAACTGGGCCCTCGAGAGCTCCGCCCCCTCCCTCCCACTGACTCTGACAGGATCTCTACACAGCAGCCCAGCCTACAGCCCACGGGGTAGCACATGCTCTCACCTCTCCATTCTCTGATCAAAATATAAAGTTTCCTTTGCTTCTGAACCAAACTCAGTCTCAATCTGTTGGCTCCAATGACACTGGGCAGGGGGACACTTGTTGGGGTCCACTCTGGAGGATCAGTAACAGAAATTGAGAACATTGTAACTTCAATGAACAGATGTGTGAGCCAAACTGTAATTAACATAGAACAGTGTATAAGGCTCGGGCAAAATAAGATGTTTCTAACACTTCCATTTGATATTTCCATCACTTTATTATAAGCAAGTTCAGTGAAAAGGTCTTATTTGTCAGGTCAATACTAGAGAAACGAAGTGATTTCTTTCCAAGGATGTACATCTAATAATCTTGGTTAAAGCTTCAATCTTGTTTTAAATGCTTTTCCATTGAAAATGATACCTCTCTTTCAGCTCCCCCATTTCTGAGAAGTATAAAATCTTATAATTTATTAAGACCAAATGGGAAAGGTGGGAGGAGGGATAAATTAACAGTTTGGGATTAACACATACACACTGCTATGTATAAAATCGATCATCAACAAGGAACTACTGTATAGCACAGGGAACTACACTCAATATTTTGCAATAACCTATAAGGGGAAATAATCTGAAAAAGAATAGATGTTTTTATTGACATCATCTATTAATGACAGTTAAAATGGAACCTAAGGGAAGCCAGTGGTGAGTGCTTCTGACCCTGAAGACTTCAATCATCTAAAGTTTGGACTCTGCCTACTTCCCAAGGCCCTTAATGAACCTATGTGTAGCCGTAGCTTAAAAAATTCCCCAGTTTCGGTTGTGGAGAGACACTGATTTTGAAAAAGCCCTGGTGTTCTCCTCACATGAATGGGACACTTCCTACACCTAAAACATGCCTGTCACACCCAGAGGATGGTATACCGTCTGATCGGGAAGAGTTTGGAAAAGGCATCTCATCTCCTCATCTCCTGGTGCTCGGGTTCACCCCTCCAGTGTCTTTACGAAGAGTCTCCTCACTTGGAGATGTCAGCACTGTCAACATCCTGTTTGGAATTTGTCCAGAGGATGAAGCAGAAGGAGGAGGAACAATGAGTGACAAGTCCTAGGTGTTCGGACAGGCACATGTCACTCTAATTTCCAATCAGGAAGACGAATTGACCAAAGGCTAGGGTTGCCCATGGAAACAGAATAGGGCTTGAGGAAATCCCACTGCTTTGTGGCCAGTTCCCATAAATAGAAGTTGAAAAACGAAACTCAGGGACACTAAAATTCACGAAACTGCAGAGTTGAAAATATCTATCACTGAAAAATGTCTTGGGGAAAGTCAGAGAAAAGGACTTGTAAGCAACAGAGAATGGCAGGAAAGGGATTGGAAGAAGTAGAAAGGACTCGCCATTAAGCACAAGAAAAGGGGCTGAACATTGCCAACATTGCAGTTGGCCAAAAAGGGTGTATGCGTCTTTTTCTGTATATATTCAAGAAAAGGGCATACACTTTTTTAGCCAACCAAACAGGTGGGCACTGGAAATCAATACTACAAAACATATCACTTCGCATCAGTCAGAAGAGCCTTCCTCATAAAGTGTAAACACCAGAAATGCAGGACAGGGCAAGGAGAAAAGGGAGCCCTGTGAGGCTTAGAGTGGAAATATATATTGCCAATGGTCACTCTTGATAAGTGTATTGTGTTTATTAAAGAATCTAAAAAATGAGCTACAGGGCACTTGCACTCATGGATGTATATCTTGGGAAAAACAAAAATGGAGAGGACACAGGCACCCCAATGTTTACCGCCTCTCTGTTTAAAAGATCCTCGACTAGGATATAATTTATATGTCTGTGGAGGGAAAAAATGGATAGAGATGTGGCACTTATGTATAGTGGAATATTACTCAGCCTGAAAATCAATGAAATATGGCCAGCTGTAACAACCCCAGAGGAGTTACGTAAGATCATTCGAAGTCACATAATTCAAAAAGAAAAAGACATACGATACTACTAATACATGGAATATAAACGAGGCTACAAATGAACTGAATTACAAAACAGAACGGGGTCTCAGATTTAGAAAACCAACTTATGCATGCTTAAGGATAAAGGAGAGTTGGGGTGCTGCATAAAACCAGAGATTGAAATTAGCACAGATACCGTTCCATAAGCCAAATATGTAATAGAAAAAACCTACTCCCTGGCCAACGAAATGGACTCAACACCCCATATTCAGCACCTAGGAATATACGGGACGAGTAAGAGTCTTAATACTTATGGATTTATATGTCTCAATAAGAGAATCAAGCGTGTGTACAGTGACATAAACGCAGCAGTGAAAATCAGCTAAATCCCATTATCAAAATAAATTTCAAAAACAAAACACAATGACAGTGAAATAGAGAGCAATTCTTAAATAATTCATTCAGGGCTTGTGATGCAACCTGGATTTACCACATCTACACCCAGAGATGGGTGAGACATAAGGCTGGACACTTCGGGCTGATAGCATTGGTGAGGTTCGATGAGCAAATGCAGACCATTTGAAGTCATACTGCATGGTAAAAATTTCCATGGGTCCCAACTCCGCAGGTTTAAGCGATCCTTCCTTCAGCTAAAGCATGCATGGGAAACCCACAGTATGGTGCACCGTGTGACAGGGAAACGTTTTCTAATGCATCTCAGTTTCCGTCCCCTTTAACTCGGGTTCAGAATTCCAGAACCTTAACTAACACTCTCCCCACTTGGAGAGTCAGGGCCTTTAACCTTCTGTTTGGCACAGTTTGCAATTTCAGCGCAAGATGAACAGGAATAGGGAGAACCAATGAGAGACTAGCTGTAGGTGTCTGCACGGGCAAATTTAACGCTCATTTCCAACCAGGAACAGCAATTAACCAAACGCTCAGCATGCCGTGCCGGAACAAGATTAGGGCCTGAAGCAATCCTGCGGGTTTGCGGCCAGCTCACAAGAAAGCGATTTGAAGAAAGGAGCTCAGGGGCACTGTAATTCACAAACCTGCAGAGTTATAAATGACAGCTATCGTCCAAAAACATATTGAAGGAAGGCTGCGAAGAGGACTTGAAAGCGGTCAGAATTGCAAGAAAACGATTTCAGAGGGTAGACTGGAATTGCATTTAAAGAATAGGAAAAGAGGCAGAACGTCGACAATGATGCACTTGGCCCAAAAGGGCGTATGCGTTTTTTCCTGAATATATTCAGGAAAAAACGCATACGCCCTTTTTGGCCAACCAAGCAAGCATGTTAAAGAAATCTGCACTAAAATGAAGTCTCACTGCCCCCGGTCAAAAGGGCCATCTGAAAAAAGTGTAAAATCCAGAAATGCAGCACAGGCCATGGAGAACAGGGGACCTTGTTATGCTGATGGGTGGGATGTAAATGGCCAAGAGTCACTCTGGAGAAATGTATGGTGTTTCCTGAAACACCTAAAAAACAAAGCAATGGAGCCTACGGCACTTCCACTTATGGTCCTATAGCTTAGGGAAATTAAAATAAAAATCACACAGCCACCCCAAAGTTTCAGACGGCTCTGTTTACAAGAACCTCGTCTACGGTACAAGTTAAATATCCCAGAAAGCGAAAAATGAATAAAGAAGTTGTGGTACGTACGTACAATGGAATATCAGTCACCAATGAAATCTATGTCATCTGGCCTGTCGTGGCATAATGAGTGGATTCAGGTACGATGATTCTAAGTGAAATAAGTCACACCGAAAATGAAACATCATAAGATATCACTAATACGCCGAATGTAATCTTGGCTACACATGAACTGAATTACAAAACAGAACAGGGTCTCAAATTTACAAAACCAACTTATGTTTGCTTAAGGGGAAAGGTGAGTTGGGGTGCTGCATAAAACCAGAGATAGAAATTAGCACAGATACCATTCCATACGTCAAATATGTAATACTCAAAACCTACCACTTGCTCAACGAAATAGGCTAAGCACCCTATATTCAACGCCTAGGAATACACCTGACTAGTAAGAATCTTCAAACCCATGGATTTATATGTCTCCATAAGAGAATCAAGCGTGTGTACAGCTGCATGAAGGCAGCAGAGAAAATCCGATAAATCCCATTATCAAAATGAATTACAAAAACAAAACACAATGACAGTGAAATAGAGAGCAATTCTTAAATAATTCATTCAGGGCTTGTGATGCAACCTGGATTTACCTCATCTACACCCAGAGCTGAGTGAGACATAAAGTTGGACACTTCGGGCTGATATCATTGGTGAGGTTCGATGAGCAAATGCAGACCATTTGAAGTCATACTGCATGGTAGCCTTTCCATGGGTCCCAACTCTCCAGGTTTAAGCGATTCTTCCTTCAGCTAAAACATGCATGGGAAACCCACAGTATGGTGCACCGTGTGACCGGGAAACGTTTTCAAATGCATCTCAGTTTTCGTCCCCTTTTACTCGGGTTCACAATTCCAGACCCTTTACTAACACTCTCCCCACTTGGAGAGTCACTGCCTTTAACCTGCTGTTTGGCACAGTTTGCAATTTCTGCGCAAGATGAACAGGAATAGGGAGAACCAATGAGAGACTAGCTGTAGGTGTCTGCACGGGCAAATTTAACGCTCATTTCCCACCAGAAAGAGGAATTAACCAAAGGCTCAGCATGCCGTACCGGAACAAGATTAGGGCCTGAAGCAATCCTGCGGGTTTGCGGTCAGCTCACAAGAAAGCGATTTGAAGAAAGGAGCTCAGGGGCACTGTAATTCACAAACATGCAGAGTTATAAATGACAGCTATCGTCCAAAAATATATTGAAGGAAGGCTGCGAAGAGGACTTGAAAGCGGGGCAGAATTGCAGGGAAACGATTTCAGGGGGTACACTGGAATTTCATTTAAAGCATAGGAAAAGTGGCAGAACGTCGACAATGATGCACTTGGCCAGAAAGGGCGTATGCGTTTTTTCCTGAATATATTCAGTAAAAAACGCATACGTCCTTCTTGGCCAACCAAGCAAGCATGTTAAAGAAATCTGCACTACAATGAAGTCTCACTGCCCCCCGGTCAAAAGGGCCATCTGAAAAAAGTGTAAAATCCAGAAATGCAGCACAGGCCATGGAGAACAGGGAGCCTTGTTATGCTGATGGGTGGGATGTAAATTGCCAACAGCCACTCTGGAGAAGTGTATGGTTTTTCCTGAAACACCTAGAAAGCAAAGCAACGGAGCCTACGGCACTTCCACTTATGGTCCTATAGCTTAGGGAAATTAAAATCAAAAACACACAGCCACCCCAAAGTTTCAGACGGCTCTGTTTACAGAACCTCGACTACGGTACAAGTTAAATATCCCAGAAAGCGAAAAATGGATAAAGAAGTTGTGGTACGTACGTACAATGGAATATCACTCACCAATGAAATCTATGTCATCTGGCCCGTCGTGGCATAATGAGTGGATTCAGGTACGATGATTCTAAGTGAAATAAGTCACACAGAAAATGAAACATCATAAGATATCACTAATACACCGAATGTAATCTTGGCTACACATGAACTGAATTACAAAACAGAACAGGGTCTCAAATTTAGAAAACCAACTTATGTTTGCTTAAGGGGAAAGGTGAGTTGCGGTGCTGCATAAAACCAGAGATAGAAATTAGCACAGATACCATTCCATACGTCAAATATGTAATAGTCAAGACCTACCCATTGCTCAACGAAATGGGCTAAACACCCTATATTCAACGCCTAGGAATACACCTGACTAGAAAGAATCTTCAAACCCATGGATTTATATGTCTCCATAAGAGAATCAAGCGTGTGTACAGATGCATGAAGGCAGCAGAGAAAATCCGAGAAATCCCATTATCAAAATGTATTACAAAAACAAAACCCAAGGACAGTGAAATAGAGAGCAATTCTTAAATAATTCATTCAGGGCTTGTGATGCAACCTGGATTTACCTCATCTACACCCAGAGCTGAGTGAGACATAAGGTTGGACACTTCGAGCTGATAGCATTGGTGAGGTTCGATGAGCCAATGCAGACCATTTGAAGTCATACTGCATGGCACACATTCCATGGGTCCCAACTCTCCAGGTTTAAGCGATTCTTCCTTCAGCTAAAACATGCATGGGAAACCCACAGTATGGTGCACCCTGAGATAGGGAAACGTTTTCAAATGCATCTCAGTTTTTGTCCCCTTTTACTCGGGTTCACAATTCCAGACCCTTTACTAACACTGTCCCCACTTGGAGAGTCAGTGCCTTTAACCTGCTGTTTGGCACAGTTTGCAGTTTCTGCGCAAGATGAACAGGAATAGGGAGAACCAATGAGAGACTAGCTGTAGGTGTCTGCACGGGCAAATTTAACGCTCATTTCCCACCAGGAAGAGGAATTAACCAAACACTCAGCATGCCGTGCCGGAACTAGATTAGGGCCTGAAGCAATCCTGCGGGTTTGTGGCCAGCTCACAGGAAAGCGATTTGAAGAAAGGAGCTCAGGGGCACTGTAATTCACAAACATGCAGAGTTATAAATGACAGCTATCGTCCAAAATATAATGAAGGAGGGCTGCGAAGAGGACTTGAAAGCGGGGCAGAATTGCAGGAAAACGATTTCAGGGGGTAGACTGGAATTGCATTTAAAGCATAGGAAAAGAGGCAGAACGTCGACAATGATGCACTTGGCCAAAAAGGGCGTATGCGTTTATTCCTGAATATATTTAGGAAAAAACGCATACGCCTTTTTGGCCAACCAAGCAAGCATGTTAAAGAAATCTGCACTACAATGAAGTCTCACTGCCCCCCGGTCAAAAGGGCCATCTGAAAAAAGTGTAAAATCCAGAAATGCAGCACAGGCCATGGAGAACAGGGAGCCTTGTTATGCTGATGGGTGGGATGTAAATTGCCAAGAGCCACTCTGGAGAAGTGTATGGTGTTTCCTGAAACACCTAAAAAACAAAGCAACGGAGCCTACGGCACTTCCACTTATGATCCTATAGCTTAGGGAAATTAAAATCAAAAACACACAGCCACCCCAAAGTTTCAGACGGCTCTGTTTACAAGAACCTCGTCTACGGTATAAGTTAAATATCCCAGAAAGCGAAAAATGAATAAAGAAGTTGTGGTACGTACGTACAATGGAATATCACTCACCAATGAAATCTATGTCATCTGGCCCGTCGTGGCATAATGAGTGGATTCAGGTACGATGATTCTAAGTGAAATAAGTCACACAGAAAATGAAACATCATAAGATATCACTAATACACCGAATGTAATCTTGGCTACACATGAACTGAATTACAAAACAGAACAGGGTCTCAAATTTAGAAAACCAACTTATGTTTGCTTAAGGGGAAAGGTGAGTTGGGGTGCTGCATAAAACCAGAGATAGAAATTAGCACAGATACCATTCCATACGTCATATATGTAATAGTCAAGGGGGCTTCCCTGGTGGCGCACTGGTTGAGAGTCCGCCTGCCGATGCAGGGGACGCGGGTTCGTGCCCCGGTCCGAGAGGATACCACATGCAGCGGAGCTATTGGCCCCGTGAGTCATGGCCGTTGAGCCTGCGCGTCCGGAGCCTGTGCTCCGCAACGGGAGAGGCCACAACACTGAGAGGTCCGCGTACAGGAAAAAAAAAAAAATATGTAATAGTCAAGACCTACCCCTTGCTCAACGAAATGGGCTAAACACCCTATATTCAACGCCTAGGACTACACCTGACTAGTAAGAATCTTCAAACCCATGGATTTATATGTCTCCATAAGAGAATCAAGCGTGTGTACAGCTGCATGAAGGCAGCAGAGAAAATCCGATAAATCCTATTATCAAAATGAATTACAAAAACAAAACACAATGACAGTGAAATAGAGAGCAATTCTTAAATAATTCATTCAGGGCTTGTGATGCAACCTGGATTTACCTCATCTACACCCAGAGCTGAGTGAGATATAAGGTTGGACACTTCGGGCTGATACCACTGGTGAGGTTCGATGAGGAAATGCAGACCATTTGAAGTCATACTGCATGGTAACCATTCCATGAGTCCCAACTCTCCAGGTTTAAGCGATTCTTCCTTCAGCTAAAGCATGCATGGGAAGCCCACAGTATGGTGCACCGTGTGACCAGGAAACGTTTTCAAAGGCATCTCAGTTTCCGTCCCCTTTTACTCGGGTTCACAATTCCAGACCCTTTTCTAACACTCTCCCCACTTGGAGAGTCAGTGCCTTTAACCTCCTGTTTGGCACAGTTTGGAATTTCTGCACAAGATGAACAGGAATAGGGAGATCCAATGAGAGACTAGCTGTAGGTGTCTGCCCGGGCAAATTTAACGGTCATTTCCCACCAGAAAGACGAATTAACCAAAGGCGCAGCATGCCGTGCCAGAACCAGATTAGGGCCTGAAGCAATCCTGCGGGTTTGCGGCCAGCTCACAAGAAAGCGATTTGAAGAAAGGAGCTCAGGGGCACTGTAATTCACAAACCTGCAGAGTTATAAATGACAGCTATCGTCCAAAAACATATTGAAGGAAGGCTGCGAAGAGGACTTGAAAGCGGTCAGAATTGCAAGAAAACGATTTCAGAGGGTAGACTGGAATTGCATTTAAAGAATAGGAAAAGAGGCAGAACGTCGACAATGATGCACTTGGCCCAAAAGGGCGTATGCGTTTTTTCCTGAATATATTCAGGAAAAAACGCATACGCCCTTTTTGGCCAACCAAGCAAGCATGTTAAAGAAATCTGCACTACAATGAAGTCTCACTGCCCCCGGTCAAAAGGGCCATCTGAAAAAAGTGTAAAATCCAGAAATGCAGCACAGGCCATGGAGAACAGGGGACCTTGTTATGCTGATGGGTGGGATGTAAATGGCCAAGAGTCACTCTGGAGAAATGTATGGTGTTTCCTGAAACACCTAAAAAACAAAGCAATGGAGCCTACGGCACTTCCACTTATGGTCCTATAGCTTAGGGAAATTAAAATAAAAATCACACAGCCACCCCAAAGTTTCAGACGGCTCTGTTTACAAGAACCTCGTCTACGGTACAAGTTAAATATCCCAGAAAGCGAAAAATGAATAAAGAAGTTGTGGTACGTACGTACAATGGAATATCAGTCACCAATGAAATCTATGTCATCTGGCCTGTCGTGGCATAATGAGTGGATTCAGGTACGATGATTCTAAGTGAAATAAGTCACACCGAAAATGAAACATCATAAGATATCACTAATACGCCGAATGTAATCTTGGCTACACATGAACTGAATTACAAAACAGAACAGGGTCTCAAATTTACAAAACCAACTTATGTTTGCTTAAGGGGAAAGGTGAGTTGGGGTGCTGCATAAAACCAGAGATAGAAATTAGCACAGATACCATTCCATACGTCAAATATGTAATACTCAAAACCTACCACTTGCTCAACGAAATAGGCTAAGCACCCTATATTCAACGCCTAGGAATACACCTGACTAGTAAGAATCTTCAAACCCATGGATTTATATGTCTCCATAAGAGAATCAAGCGTGTGTACAGCTGCATGAAGGCAGCAGAGAAAATCCGATAAATCCCATTATCAAAATGAATTACAAAAACAAAACACAATGACAGTGAAATAGAGAGCAATTCTTAAATAATTCATTCAGGGCTTGTGATGCAACCTGGATTTACCTCATCTACACCCAGAGCTGAGTGAGACATAAAGTTGGACACTTCGGGCTGATAGCATTGGTGAGGTTCGATGAGCAAATGCAGACCATTTGAAGTCATACTGCATGGTAGCCTTTCCATGGGTCCCAACTCTCCAGGTTTAAGTGATTCTTCCTTCAGCTAAAACATGCATGGGAAACCCACAGTATGGTGCACCGTGTGACCGGGAAACGTTTTCAAATGCATCTCAGTTTTCGTCCCCTTTTACTCGGGTTCACAATTCCAGACCCTTTACTAACACTCTCCCCACTTGGAGAGTCACTGCCTTTAACCTGCTGTTTGGCACAGTTTGCAATTTCTGCGCAAGATGAACAGGAATAGGGAGAACCAATGAGAGACTAGCTCTAGGTGTCTGCACGGGCAAATTTAACGCTCATTTCCCACCAGAAAGAGGAATTAACCAAAGGCTCAGCATGCCGTGCCGGAACAAGATTAGGGCCTGAAGCAATCCTGCGGGTTTGCGGTCAGCTCACAAGAAAGCGATTTGAAGAAAGGAGCTCAGGGGCACTGTAATTCACAAACATGCAGAGTTATAAATGACAGCTATCGTCCAAAAATATATTGAAGGAAGGCTGCGAAGAGGACTTGAAAGCGGGGCAGAATTGCAGGGAAACGATTTCAGGGGGTACACTGGAATTTCATTTAAAGCATAGGAAAAGTGGCAGAACGTCGACAATGATGCACTTGGCCAGAAAGGGCGTATGCGTTTTTTCCTGAATATATTCAGTAAAAAACGCATACGTCCTTCTTGGCCAACCAAGCAAGCATGTTAAAGAAATCTGCACTACAATGAAGTCTCACTGCCCCCCGGTCAAAAGGGCCATCTGAAAAAAGTGTAAAATCCAGAAATGCAGCACAGGCCATGGAGAACAGGGAGCCTTGTTATGCTGATGGGTGGGATGTAAATTGCCAACAGCCACTCTGGAGAAGTGTATGGTTTTTCCTGAAACACCTAGAAAGCAAAGCAACGGAGCCTACGGCACTTCCACTTATGGTCCTATAGCTTAGGGAAATTAAAATCAAAAACACACAGCCACCCCAAAGTTTCAGACGGCTCTGTTTACAGAACCTCGACTACGGTACAAGTTAAATATCCCAGAAAGCGAAAAATGGATAAAGAAGTTGTGGTACGTACGTACAATGGAATATCACTCACCAATGAAATCTATGTCATCTGGCCCATCGTGGCATAATGAGTGGATTCAGGTACGATGATTCTAAGTGAAATAAGTCACACAGAAAATGAAACATCATAAGATATCACTAATACACCGAATGTAATCTTGGCTACACATGAACTGAATTACAAAACAGAACAGGGTCTCAAATTTAGAAAACCAACTTATGTTTGCTTAAGGGGAAAGGTGAGTTGCGGTGCTGCATAAAACCAGAGATAGAAATTAGCACAGATACCATTCCATACGTCAAATATGTAATAGTCAAGACCTACCCATTGCTCAACGAAATGGGCTAAACACCCTATATTCAACGCCTAGGAATACACCTGACTAGAAAGAATCTTCAAACCCATGGATTTATATGTCTCCATAAGAGAATCAAGCGTGTGTACAGCTGCATGAAGGCAGCAGAGAAAATCCGAGAAATCCCATTATCAAAATGTATTACAAAAACAAAACACAATGACAGTGAAATAGAGAGCAATTCTTAAATAATTCATTCAGGGCTTGTGATGCAACCTGGATTTACCTCATCTACACCCAGAGCTGAGTGAGACATAAGGTTGGACACTTCGAGCTGATAGCATTGGTGAGGTTCGATGAGCCAATGCAGACCATTTGAAGTCATACTGCATGGCACACATTCCATGGGTCCCAACTCTCCAGGTTTAAGCGATTCTTCCTTCAGCTAAAACATGCATGGGAAACCCACAGTATGGTGCACCCTGAGATAGGGAAACGTTTTCAAATGCATCTCAGTTTTTGTCCCCTTTTACTCGGGTTCACAATTCCAGACCCTTTACTAACACTGTCCCCACTTGGAGAGTCAGTGCCTTTAACCTGCTGTTTGGCACAGTTTGCAGTTTCTGCGCAAGATGAACAGGAATAGGGAGAACCAATGAGAGACTAGCTGTAGGTGTCTGCACGGGCAAATTTAACGCTCATTTCCCACCAGGAAGAGGAATTAACCAAACACTCAGCATGCCGTGCCGGAACTAGATTAGGGCCTGAAGCAATCCTGCGGGTTTGTGGCCAGCTCACAGGAAAGCGATTTGAAGAAAGGAGCTCAGGGGCACTGTAATTCACAAACATGCAGAGTTATAAATGACAGCTATCGTCCAAAATATAATGAAGGAGGGCTGCGAAGAGGACTTGAAAGCGGGGCAGAATTGCAGGAAAACGATTTCAGGGGGTAGACTGGAATTGCATTTAAAGCATAGGAAAAGAGGCAGAACGTCGACAATGATGCACTTGGCCAAAAAGGGCGTATGCGTTTTTTCCTGAATATATTTAGGAAAAAACGCATACGCCTTTTTGGCCAACCAAGCAAGCATGTTAAAGAAATCTGCACTACAATGAAGTCTCACTGCCCCCCGGTCAAAAGGGCCATCTGAAAAAAGTGTAAAATCCAGAAATGCAGCACAGGCCATGGAGAACAGGGAGCCTTGTTATGCTGATGGGTGGGATGTAAATTGCCAAGAGCCACTCTGGAGAAGTGTATGGTGTTTCCTGAAACACCTAAAAAACAAAGCAACGGAGCCTACGGCACTTCCACTTATGATCCTATAGCTTAGGGAAATTAAAATCAAAAACACACAGCCACCCCAAAGTTTCAGACGGCTCTGTTTACAAGAACCTCGTCTACGGTACAAGTTAAATATCCCAGAAAGCGAAAAATGAATAAAGAAGTTGTGGTACGTACGTACAATGGAATATCACTCACCAATGAAATCTATGTCATCTGGCCCGTCGTGGCATAATGAGTGGATTCAGGTACGATGATTCTAAGTGAAATAAGTCACACAGAAAATGAAACATCATAAGATATCACTAATACACCGAATGTAATCTTGGCTACACATGAACTGAATTACAAAACAGAACAGGGTCTCAAATTTAGAAAACCAACTTATGTTTGCTTAAGGGGAAAGGTGAGTTGGGGTGCTGCATAAAACCAGAGATAGAAATTAGCACAGATACCATTCCATACGTCATATATGTAATAGTCAAGGGGGCTTCCCTGGTGGCGCACTGGTTGAGAGTCCGCCTGCCGATGCAGGGGACGCGGGTTCGTGCCCCGGTCCGAGAGGATACCACATGCAGCGGAGCTATTGGCCCCGTGAGTCATGGCCGTTGAGCCTGCGCGTCCGGAGCCTGTGCTCCGCAACGGGAGAGGCCACAACACTGAGAGGTCCGCGTACAGGGAAAAAAAAAAAAATATGTAATAGTCAAGACCTACCCCTTGCTCAACGAAATGGGCTAAACACCCTATATTCAACGCCTAGGACTACACCTGACTAGTAAGAATCTTCAAACCCATGGATTTATATGTCTCCATAAGAGAATCAAGCGTGTGTACAGCTGCATGAAGGCAGCAGAGAAAATCCGATAAATCCTATTATCAAAATGAATTACAAAAACAAAACACAATGACAGTGAAATAGAGAGCAATTCTTAAATAATTCATTCAGGGCTTGTGATGCAACCTGGATTTACCTCATCTACACCCAGAGCTGAGTGAGATATAAGGTTGGACACTTCGGGCTGATACCACTGGTGAGGTTCGATGAGGAAATGCAGACCATTTGAAGTCATACTGCATGGTAACCATTCCATGAGTCCCAACTCTCCAGGTTTAAGCGATTCTTCCTTCAGCTAAAGCATGCATGGGAAGCCCACAGTATGGTGCACCGTGTGACCAGGAAACGTTTTCAAAGGCATCTCAGTTTCCGTCCCCTTTTACTCGGGTTCACAATTCCAGACCCTTTTCTAACACTCTCCCCACTTGGAGAGTCAGTGCCTTTAACCTCCTGTTTGGCACAGTTTGGAATTTCTGCACAAGATGAACAGGAATAGGGAGATCCAATGAGAGACTAGCTGTAGGTGTCTGCACGGGCAAATTTAACGGTCATTTCCCACCAGAAAGACGAATTAACCAAAGGCGCAGCATGCCGTGCCAGAACCAGATTAGGGCCTGAAGCAATCCTGCGGGTTTGCGGCCAGCTCACAAGAAAGCGATTTGAAGAAAGGAGCTCAGGGGCACTGTAATTCACAAACCTGCAGAGTTATAAATGACAGCTATCGTCCAAAAACATATTGAAGGAAGGCTGCGAAGAGGACTTGAAAGCGGTCAGAATTGCAAGAAAACGATTTCAGAGGGTAGACTGGAATTGCATTTAAAGAATAGGAAAAGAGGCAGAACGTCGACAATGATGCACTTGGCCCAAAAGGGCGTATGCGTTTTTTCCTGAATATATTCAGGAAAAAACGCATACGCCCTTTTTGGCCAACCAAGCAAGCATGTTAAAGAAATCTGCACTACAATGAAGTCTCACTGCCCCCGGTCAAAAGGGCCATCTGAAAAAAGTGTAAAATCCAGAAATGCAGCACAGGCCATGGAGAACAGGGGACCTTGTTATGCTGATGGGTGGGATGTAAATGGCCAAGAGTCACTCTGGAGAAATGTATGGTGTTTCCTGAAACACCTAAAAAACAAAGCAATGGAGCCTACGGCACTTCCACTTATGGTCCTATAGCTTAGGGAAATTAAAATAAAAATCACACAGCCACCCCAAAGTTTCAGACGGCTCTGTTTACAAGAACCTCGTCTACGGTACAAGTTAAATATCCCAGAAAGCGAAAAATGAATAAAGAAGTTGTGGTACGTACGTACAATGGAATATCAGTCACCAATGAAATCTATGTCATCTGGCCTGTCGTGGCATAATGAGTGGATTCAGGTACGATGATTCTAAGTGAAATAAGTCACACAGAAAATGAAACATCATAAGATATCACTAATACGCCGAATGTAATCTTGGCTACACATGAACTGAATTACAAAACAGAACAGGGTCTCAAATTTACAAAACCAACTTATGTTTGCTTAAGGGGAAAGGTGAGTTGGGGTGCTGCATAAAACCAGAGATAGAAATTAGCACAGATACCATTCCATACGTCAAATATGTAATACTCAAAACCTACCACTTGCTCAACGAAATAGGCTAAGCACCCTATATTCAACGCCTAGGAATACACCTGACTAGTAAGAATCTTCAAACCCATGGATTTATATGTCTCCATAAGAGAATCAAGCGTGTGTACAGCTGCATGAAGGCAGCAGAGAAAATCCGATAAATCCCATTATCAAAATGAATTACAAAAACAAAACACAATGACAGTGAAATAGAGAGCAATTCTTAAATAATTCATTCAGGGCTTGTGATGCAACCTGGATTTACCTCATCTACACCCAGAGCTGAGTGAGACATAAAGTTGGACACTTCGGGCTGATAGCATTGGTGAGGTTCGATGAGCAAATGCAGACCATTTGAAGTCATACTGCATGGTAGCCTTTCCATGGGTCCCAACTCTCCAGGTTTAAGCGATTCTTCCTTCAGCTAAAACATGCATGGGAAACCCACAGTATGGTGCACCCTGAGATAGGGAAACGTTTTCAAATGCATCTCAGTTTTTGTCCCCTTTTACTCGGGTTCACAATTCCAGACCCTTTACTAACACTGTCCCCACTTGGAGAGTCAGTGCCTTTAACCTGCTGTTTGGCACAGTTTGCAGTTTCTGCGCAAGATGAACAGGAATAGGGAGAACCAATGAGAGACTAGCTGTAGGTGTCTGCACGGGCAAATTTAACGCTCATTTCCCACCAGGAAGAGGATTTAACCAAACACTCAGCATGCCGTGCCGGAACTAGATTAGGGCCTGAAGCAATCCTGCGGGTTTGTGGCCAGCTCACAGGAAAGCGATTTGAAGAAAGGAGCTCAGGGGCACTGTAATTCACAAACATGCAGAGTTATAAATGACAGCTATCGTCCAAAATATAATGAAGGAGGGCTGCGAAGAGGACTTGAAAGCGGGGCAGAATTGCAGGAAAACGATTTCAGGGGGTAGACTGGAATTGCATTTAAAGCATAGGAAAAGAGGCAGAACGTCGACAATGATGCACTTGGCCAAAAAGGGCGTATGCGTTTTTTCCTGAATATATTTAGGAAAAAACGCATACGCCTTTTTGGCCAACCAAGCAAGCATGTTAAAGAAATCTGCACTACAATGAAGTCTCACTGCCCCCCGGTCAAAAGGGCCATCTGAAAAAAGTGTAAAATCCAGAAATGCAGCACAGGCCATGGAGAACAGGGAGCCTTGTTATGCTGATGGGTGGGATGTAAATTGCCAAGAGCCACTCTGGAGAAGTGTATGGTGTTTCCTGAAACACCTAAAAAACAAAGCAACGGAGCCTACGGCACTTCCACTTATGATCCTATAGCTTAGGGAAATTAAAATCAAAAACACACAGCCACCCCAAAGTTTCAGACGGCTGTGTTTACAAGAACCTCGTCTACGGTACAAGTTAAATATCCCAGAAAGCGAAAAATGAATAAAGAAGTTGTGGTACGTACGTACAATGGAATATCACTCACCAATGAAATCTATGTCATCTGGCCCGTCGTGGCATAATGAGTGGATTCAGGTACGATGATTCTAAGTGAAATAAGTCACACAGAAAATGAAACATCATAAGATATCACTAATACACCGAATGTAATCTTGGCTACACATGAACTGAATTACAAAACAGAACAGGGTCTCAAATTTAGAAAACCAACTTATGTTTGCTTAAGGGGAAAGGTGAGTTGGGGTGCTGCATAAAACCAGAGATAGAAATTAGCACAGATACCATTCCATACGTCATATATGTAATAGTCAAGGGGGCTTCCCTGGTGGCGCACTGGTTGAGAGTCCGCCTGCCGATGCAGGGGACGTGGGTTCGTGCCCCGGTCCGAGAGGATACCACATGCAGCGGAGCTATTGGCCCCGTGAGTCATGGCCGTTGAGCCTGCGCGTCCGGAGCCTGTGCTCCGCAACGGGAGAGGCCACAACACTGAGAGGTCCGCGTACAGGAAAAAAAATAAAATATGTAATAGTCAAGACCTACCCCTTGCTCAACGAAATGGGCTAAACACCCTATATTCAACGCCTAGGACTACACCTGACTAGTAAGAATCTTCAAACCCATGGATTTATATGTCTCCATAAGAGAATCAAGCGTGTGTACAGCTGCATGAAGGCAGCAGAGAAAATCCGATAAATCCTATTATCAAAATGAATTACAAAAACAAAACACAATGACAGTGAAATAGAGAGCAATTCTTAAATAATTCATTCAGGGCTTGTGATGCAACCTGGATTTACCTCATCTACACCCAGAGCTGAGTGAGATATAAGGTTGGACACTTCGGGCTGATACCACTGGTGAGGTTCGATGAGGAAATGCAGACCATTTGAAGTCATACTGCATGGTAACCATTCCATGAGTCCCAACTCTCCAGGTTTAAGCGATTCTTCCTTCAGCTAAAGCATGCATGGGAAGCCCACAGTATGGTGCACCGTGTGACCAGGAAACGTTTTCAAAGGCATCTCAGTTTCCGTCCCCTTTTACTCGGGTTCACAATTCCAGACCCTTTTCTAACACTCTCCCCACTTGGAGAGTCAGTGCCTTTAACCTCCTGTTTGGCACAGTTTGCAATTTCTGCACAAGATGAACAGGAATAGGGAGATCCAATGAGAGACTAGCTGTAGGTGTCTGCCCGGGCAAATTTAACGGTCATTTCCCACCAGAAAGACGAATTAACCAAAGGCGCAGCATGCCGTGCCAGAACCAGATTAGGGCCTGAAGCAATCCTGCGGGTTTGCGGCCAGCTCACAAGAAAGCGATTTGAAGAAAGGAGCTCAGGGGCACTGTAATTCACAAACCTGCAGAGTTATAAATGACAGCTATCGTCCAAAAACATATTGAAGGAAGGCTGCGAAGAGGACTTGAAAGCGGTCAGAATTGCAAGAAAACGATTTCAGAGGGTAGACTGGAATTGCATTTAAAGAATAGGAAAAGAGGCAGAACGTCGACAATGATGCACTTGGCCCAAAAGGGCGTATGCGTTTTTTCCTGAATATATTCAGGAAAAAACGCATACGCCCTTTTTGGCCAACCAAGCAAGCATGTTAAAGAAATCTGCACTACAATGAAGTCTCACTGCCCCCGGTCAAAAGGGCCATCTGAAAAAAGTGTAAAATCCAGAAATGCAGCACAGGCCATGGAGAACAGGGAGCCTTGTTATGCTGATGGGTGGGATGTAAATGGCCAAGAGTCACTCTGGAGAAATGTATGGTGTTTCCTGAAACACCTAAAAAACAAAGCAATGGAGCCTACGGCACTTCCACTTATGGTCCTATAGCTTAGGGAAATTAAAATAAAAATCACACAGCCACCCCAAAGTTTCAGACGGCTCTGTTTACAAGAACCTCGTCTACGGTACAAGTTAAATATCCCAGAAAGCGAAAAATGAATAAAGAAGTTGTGGTACGTACGTACAATGGAATATCAGTCACCAATGAAATCTATGTCATCTGGCCTGTCGTGGCATAATGAGTGGATTCAGGTACGATGATTCTAAGTGAAATAAGTCACACCGAAAATGAAACATCATAAGATATCACTAATACGCCGAATGTAATCTTGGCTACACATGAACTGAATTACAAAACAGAACAGGGTCTCAAATTTACAAAACCAACTTATGTTTGCTTAAGGGGAAAGGTGAGTTGGGGTGCTGCATAAAACCAGAGATAGAAATTAGCACAGATACCATTCCATACGTCAAATATGTAATACTCAAAACCTACCACTTGCTCAACGAAATAGGCTAAGCACCCTATATTCAACGCCTAGGAATACACCTGACTAGTAAGAATCTTCAAACCCATGGATTTATATGTCTCCATAAGAGAATCAAGCGTGTGTACAGCTGCATGAAGGCAGCAGAGAAAATCCGATAAATCCCATTATCAAAATGAATTACAAAAACAAAACACAATGACAGTGAAATAGAGAGCAATTCTTAAATAATTCATTCAGGGCTTGTGATGCAACCTGGATTTACCTCATCTACACCCAGAGCTGAGTGAGACATAAAGTTGGACACTTCGGGCTGATAGCATTGGTGAGGTTCGATGAGCAAATGCAGACCATTTGAAGTCATACTGCATGGTAGCCTTTCCATGGGTCCCAACTCTCCAGGTTTAAGCGATTCTTCCTTCAGCTAAAACATGCATGGGAAACCCACAGTATGGTGCACCGTGTGACCGGGAAACGTTTTCAAATGCATCTCAGTTTTCGTCCCCTTTTACTCGGGTTCACAATTCCAGACCCTTTACTAACACTCTCCCCACTTGGAGAGTCACTGCCTTTAACCTGCTGTTTGGCACAGTTTGCAATTTCTGCGCAAGATGAACAGGAATAGGGAGAACCAATGAGAGACTAGCTGTAGGTGTCTGCACGGGCAAATTTAACGCTCATTTCCCACCAGAAAGAGGAATTAACCAAAGGCTCAGCATGCCGTGCCGGAACAAGATTAGGGCCTGAAGCAATCCTGCGGGTTTGCGGTCAGCTCACAAGAAAGCGATTTGAAGAAAGGAGCTCAGGGGCACTGTAATTCACAAACATGCAGAGTTATAAATGACAGCTATCGTCCAAAAATATATTGAAGGAAGGCTGCGAAGAGAACTTGAAAGCGGGGCAGAAATGCAGGGAAACGATTTCAGGGGGTACACTGGAATTTCATTTAAAGCATAGGAAAAGTGGCAGAACGTCGACAATGATGCACTTGGCCAGAAAGGGCGTATGCGTTTTTTCCTGAATATATTCAGTAAAAAACGCATACGTCCTTCTTGGCCAACCAAGCAAGCATGTTAAAGAAATCTGCACTACAATGAAGTCTCACTGCCCCCCGGTCAAAAGGGCCATCTGAAAAAAGTGTAAAATCCAGAAATGCAGCACAGGCCATGGAGAACAGGGAGCCTTGTTATGCTGATGGGTGGGATGTAAATTGCCAACAGCCACTCTGGAGAAGTGTATGGTTTTTCCTGAAACACCTAGAAAGCAAAGCAACGGAGCCTACGGCACTTCCACTTATGGTCCTATAGCTTAGGGAAATTAAAATCAAAAACACACAGCCACCCCAAAGTTTCAGACGGCTCTGTTTACAGAACCTCGACTACGGTACAAGTTAAATATCCCAGAAAGCGAAAAATGGATAAAGAAGTTGTGGTACGTACGTACAATGGAATATCACTCACCAATGAAATCTATGTCATCTGGCCCGTCGTGGCATAATGAGTGGATTCAGGTACGATGATTCTAAGTGAAATAAGTCACACAGAAAATGAAACATCATAAGATATCACTAATACACCGAATGTAATCTTGGCTACACATGAACTGAATTACAAAACAGAACAGGGTCTCAAATTTAGAAAACCAACTTATGTTTGCTTAAGGGGAAAGGTGAGTTGCGGTGCTGCATAAAACCAGAGATAGAAATTAGCACAGATACCATTCCATACGTCAAATATGTAATAGTCAAGACCTACCCATTGCTCAACGAAATGGGCTAAACACCCTATATTCAACGCCTAGGAATACACCTGACTAGAAAGAATCTTCAAACCCATGGATTTATATGTCTCCATAAGAGAATCAAGCGTGTGTACAGCTGCATGAAGGCAGCAGAGAAAATCCGAGAAATCCCATTATCAAAATGTATTACAAAAACAAAACACAATGACAGTGAAATAGAGAGCAATTCTTAAATAATTCATTCAGGGCTTGTGATGCAACCTGGATTTACCTCATCTACACCCAGAGCTGAGTGAGACATAAGGTTGGACACTTCGAGCTGATAGCATTGGTGAGGTTCGATGAGCCAATGCAGACCATTTGAAGTCATACTGCATGGCACACATTCCATGGGTCCCAACTCTCCAGGTTTAAGCGATTCTTCCTTCAGCTAAAACATGCATGGGAAACCCACAGTATGGTGCACCCTGAGATAGGGAAACGTTTTCAAATGCATCTCAGTTTTTGTCCCCTTTTACTCGGGTTCACAATTCCAGACCCTTTACTAACACTGTCCCCACTTGGAGAGTCAGTGCCTTTAACCTGCTGTTTGGCACAGTTTGCAGTTTCTGCGCAAGATGAACAGGAATAGGGAGAACCAATGAGAGACTAGCTGTAGGTGTCTGCACGGGCAAATTTAACGCTCATTTCCCACCAGGAAGAGGAATTAACCAAACACTCACCATGCCGTGCCGGAACTAGATTAGGGCCTGAAGCAATCCTGCGGGTTTGTGGCCAGCTCACAGGAAAGCGATTTGAAGAAAGGAGCTCAGGGGCACTGTAATTCACAAACATGCAGAGTTATAAATGACAGCTATCGTCCAAAATATAATGAAGGAGGGCTGCGAAGAGGACTTGAAAGCGGGGCAGAATTGCAGGAAAACGATTTCAGGGGGTAGACTGGAATTGCATTTAAAGCATAGGAAAAGAGGCAGAACGTCGACAATGATGCACTTGGCCAAAAAGGGCGTATGCGTTTTTTCCTGAATATATTTAGGAAAAAACGCATACGCCTTTTTGGCCAACCAAGCAAGCATGTTAAAGAAATCTGCACTACAATGAAGTCTCACTGCCCCCCGGTCAAAAGGGCCATCTGAAAAAAGTGTAAAATCCAGAAATGCAGCACAGGCCATGGAGAACAGGGAGCCTTGTTATGCTGATGGGTGGGATGTAAATTGCCAAGAGCCATTCTGGAGAAGTGTATGGTGTTTCCTGAAACACCTAAAAAACAAAGCAACGGAGCCTACGGCACTTCCACTTATGATCCTATAGCTTAGGGAAATTAAAATCAAAAACACACAGCCACCCCAAAGTTTCAGACGGCTGTGTTTACAAGAACCTCGTCTACGGTACAAGTTAAATATCCCAGAAAGCGAAAAATGAATAAAGAAGTTGTGGTACGTACGTACAATGGAATATCACTCACCAATGAAATCTATGTCATCTGGCCCGTCGTGGCATAATGAGTGGATTCAGGTACGATGATTCTAAGTGAAATAAGTCACACAGAAAATGAAACATCATAAGATATCACTAATACACCGAATGTAGTCTTGGCTACACATGAACTGAATTACAAAACAGAACAGGGTCTCAAATTTAGAAAACCAACTTATGTTTGCTTAAGGGGAAAGGTGAGTTGGGGTGCTGCATAAAACCAGAGATAGAAATTAGCACAGATACCATTCCATACGTCATATATGTAATAGTCAAGGGGGCTTCCCTGGTGGCGCACTGGTTGAGAGTCCGCCTGCCGATGCAGGGGACGCGGGTTCGTGCCCCGGTCCGAGAGGATACCACATGCAGCGGAGCTATTGGCCCCGTGAGTCATGGCCGTTGAGCCTGCGCGTCCGTAGCCTGTGCTCCGCAACGGGAGAGGCCACAACACTGAGAGGTCCGCGTACAGGAAAAAAAATAAAATATGTAATAGTCAAGACCTACCCCTTGCTCAACGAAATGGGCTAAACACCCTATATTCAACGCCTAGGACTACACCTGACTAGTAAGAATCTTCAAACCCATGGATTTATATGTCTCCATAAGAGAATCAAGCGTGTGTACAGCTGCATGAAGGCAGCAGAGAAAATCCGATAAATCCTATTATCAAAATGAATTACAAAAACAAAACACAATGACAGTGAAATAGAGAGCAATTCTTAAATAATTCATTCAGGGCTTGTGATGCAACCTGGATTTACCTCATCTACACCCAGAGCTGAGTGAGATATAAGGTTGGACACTTCGGGCTGATACCACTGGTGAGGTTCGATGAGGAAATGCAGACCATTTGAAGTCATACTGCATGGTAACCATTCCATGAGTCCCAACTCTCCAGGTTTAAGCGATTCTTCCTTCAGCTAAAGCATGCATGGGAAGCCCACAGTATGGTGCACCATGTGACCAGGAAACGTTTTCAAAGGCATCTCAGTTTCCGTCCCCTTTTACTCGGGTTCACAATTCCAGACCCTTTTCTAACACTCTCCCCACTTGGAGAGTCAGTGCCTTTAACCTCCTGTTTGGCACAGTTTGCAATTTCTGCACAAGATGAACAGGAATAGGGAGATCCAATGAGAGACTAGCTGTAGGTGTCTGCCCGGGCAAATTTAACGGTCATTTCCCACCAGAAAGACGAATTAACCAAAGGCGCAGCATGCCGTGCCAGAACCAGATTAGGGCCTGAAGCAATCCTGCGGGTTTGCGGCCAGCTCACAAGAAAGCGATTTGAAGAAAGGAGCTCAGGGGCACTGTAATTCACAAACCTGCAGAGTTATAAATGACAGCTATCGTCCAAAAACATATTGAAGGAAGGCTGCGAAGAGGACTTGAAAGCGGTCAGAATTGCAAGAAAACGATTTCAGAGGGTAGACTGGAATTGCATTTAAAGAATAGGAAAAGAGGCAGAACGTCGACAATGATGCACTTGGCCCAAAAGGGCGTATGCGTTTTTTCCTGAATATATTCAGGAAAAAACGCATACGCCCTTTTTGGCCAACCAAGCAAGCATGTTAAAGAAATCTGCACTACAATGAAGTCTCACTGCCCCCGGTCAAAAGGGCCATCTGAAAAAAGTGTAAAATCCAGAAATGCAGCACAGGCCATGGAGAACAGGGGACCTTGTTATGCTGATGGGTGGGATGTAAATGGCCAAGAGTCACTCTGGAGAAATGTATGGTGTTTCCTGAAACACCTAAAAAACAAAGCAATGGAGCCTACGGCACTTCCACTTATGGTCCTATAGCTTAGGGAAATTAAAATAAAAATCACACAGCCACCCCAAAGTTTCAGACGGCTCTGTTTACAAGAACCTCGTCTACGGTACAAGTTAAATATCCCAGAAAGCGAAAAATGAATAAAGAAGTTGTGGTACGTACGTACAATGGAATATCAGTCACCAATGAAATCTATGTCATCTGGCCTGTCGTGGCATAATGAGTGGATTCAGGTACGATGATTCTAAGTGAAATAAGTCACACCGAAAATGAAACATCATAAGATATCACTAATACGCCGAATGTAATCTTGGCTACACATGAACTGAATTACAAAACAGAACAGGGTCTCAAATTTACAAAACCAACTTATGTTTGCTTAAGGGGAAAGGTGAGTTGGGGTGCTGCATAAAACCAGAGATAGAAATTAGCACAGATACCATTCCATACGTCAAATATGTAATACTCAAAACCTACCACTTGCTCAACGAAATAGGCTAAGCACCCTATATTCAACGCCTAGGAATACACCTGACTAGTAAGAATCTTCAAACCCATGGATTTATATGTCTCCATAAGAGAATCAAGCGTGTGTACAGCTGCATGAAGGCAGCAGAGAAAATCCGATAAATCCCATTATCAAAATGAATTACAAAAACAAAACACAATGACAGTGAAATAGAGAGCAATTCTTAAATAATTCATTCAGGGCTTGTGATGCAACCTGGATTTACCTCATCTACACCCAGAGCTGAGTGAGACATAAAGTTGGACACTTCGGGCTGATAGCATTGGTGAGGTTCGATGAGCAAATGCAGACCATTTGAAGTCATACTGCATGGTAGCCTTTCCATGGGTCCCAACTCTCCAGGTTTAAGCGATTCTTCCTTCAGCTAAAACATGCATGGGAAACCCACAGTATGGTGCACCGTGTGACCGGGAAACGTTTTCAAATGCATCTCAGTTTTCGTCCCCTTTTACTCGGGTTCACAATTCCAGACCCTTTACTAACACTCTCCCCACTTGGAGAGTCACTGCCTTTAACCTGCTGTTTGGCACAGTTTGCAATTTCTGCGCAAGATGAACAGGAATAGGGAGAACCAATGAGAGACTAGCTGTAGGTGTCTGCACGGGCAAATTTAACGCTCATTTCCCACCAGAAAGAGGAATTAACCAAAGGCTCAGCATGCCGTGCCGGAACAAGATTAGGGCCTGAAGCAATCCTGCGGGTTTGCGGTCAGCTCACAAGAAAGCGATTTGAAGAAAGGAGCTCAGGGGCACTGTAATTCACAAACATGCAGAGTTATAAATGACAGCTATCGTCCAAAAATATATTGAAGGAAGGCTGCGAAGAGGACTTGAAAGCGGGGCAGAATTGCAGGGAAACGATTTCAGGGGGTACACTGGAATTTCATTTAAAGCATAGGAAAAGTGGCAGAACGTCGACAATGATGCACTTGGCCAGAAAGGGCGTATGCGTTTTTTCCTGAATATATTCAGTAAAAAACGCATACGTCCTTCTTGGCCAACCAAGCAAGCATGTTAAAGAAATCTGCACTACAATGAAGTCTCACTGCCCCCCGGTCAAAAGGGCCATCTGAAAAAAGTGTAAAATCCAGAAATGCAGCACAGGCCATGGAGAACAGGGAGCCTTGTTATGCTGATGGGTGGGATGTAAATTGCCAACAGCCACTCTGGAGAAGTGTATGGTTTTTCCTGAAACACCTAGAAAGCAAAGCAACGGAGCCTACGGCACTTCCACTTATGGTCCTATAGCTTAGGGAAATTAAAATCAAAAACACACAGCCACCCCAAAGTTTCAGACGGCTCTGTTTACAGAACCTCGACTACGGTACAAGTTAAATATCCCAGAAAGCGAAAAATGGATAAAGAAGTTGTGGTACGTACGTACAATGGAATATCACTCACCAATGAAATCTATGTCATCTGGCCCGTCGTGGCATAATGAGTGGATTCAGGTACGATGATTCTAAGTGAAATAAGTCACACAGAAAATGAAACATCATAAGATATCACTAATACACCGAATGTAATCTTGGCTACACATGAACTGAATTACAAAACAGAACAGGGTCTCAAATTTAGAAAACCAACTTATGTTTGCTTAAGGGGAAAGGTGAGTTGCGGTGCTGCATAAAACCAGAGATAGAAATTAGCACAGATACCATTCCATACGTCAAATATGTAATAGTCAAGACCTACCCATTGCTCAACGAAATGGGCTAAACACCCTATATTCAACGCCTAGGAATACACCTGACTAGAAAGAATCTTCAAACCCATGGATTTATATGTCTCCATAAGAGAATCAAGCGTGTGTACAGCTGCATGAAGGCAGCAGAGAAAATCCGAGAAATCCCATTATCAAAATGTATTACAAAAACAAAACACAATGACAGTGAAATAGAGAGCAATTCTTAAATAATTCATTCAGGGCTTGTGATGCAACCTGGATTTACCTCATCTACACCCAGAGCTGAGTGAGACATAAGGTTGGACACTTCGAGCTGATAGCATTGGTGAGGTTCGATGAGCCAATGCAGACCATTTGAAGTCATACTGCATGGCACACATTCCATGGGTCCCAACTCTCCAGGTTTAAGCGATTCTTCCTTCAGCTAAAACATGCATGGGAAACCCACAGTATGGTGCACCCTGAGATAGGGAAACGTTTTCAAATGCATCTCAGTTTTTGTCCCCTTTTACTCGGGTTCACAATTCCAGACCCTTTACTAACACTGTCCCCACTTGGAGAGTCAGTGCCTTTAACCTGCTGTTTGGCACAGTTTGCAGTTTCTGCGCAAGATGAACAGGAATAGGGAGAACCAATGAGAGACTAGCTGTAGGTGTCTGCACGGGCAAATTTAACGCTCATTTCCCACCAGGAAGAGGAATTAAACAAACACTCAGCATGCCGTGCCGGAACTAGATTAGGGCCTGAAGCAATCCTGCGGGTTTGTGGCCAGCTCACAGGAAAGCGATTTGAAGAAAGGAGCTCAGGGGCACTGTAATTCACAAACATGCAGAGTTATAAATGACAGCTATCGTCCAAAATATAATGAAGGAGGGCTGCGAAGAGGACTTGAAAGCGGGGCAGAATTGCAGGAAAACGATTTCAGGGGGTAGACTGGAATTGCATTTAAAGCATAGGAAAAGAGGCAGAACGTCGACAATGATGCACTTGGCCAAAAAGGGCGTATGCGTTTTTTCCTGAATATATTTAGGAAAAAACGCATACGCCTTTTTGGCCAACCAAGCAAGCATGTTAAAGAAATCTGCACTACAATGAAGTCTCACTGCCCCCGGTCAAAAGGGCCATCTGAAAAAAGTGTAAAATCCAGAAATGCAGCACAGGCCATGGAGAACAGGGAGCCTTGTTATGCTGATGGGTGGGATGTAAATTGCCAAGAGCCATTCTGGAGAAGTGTATGGTGTTTCCTGAAACACCTAAAAAACAAAGCAACGGAGCCTACGGCACTTCCACTTATGATCCTATAGCTTAGGGAAATTAAAATCAAAAACACACAGCCACCCCAAAGTTTCAGACGGCTCTGTTTACAAGAACCTCGTCTACGGTACAAGTTAAATATCCCAGAAAGCGAAAAATGAATAAAGAAGTTGTGGTACGTACGTACAATGGAATATCACTCACCAATGAAATCTATGTCATCTGGCCCGTCGTGGCATAATGAGTGGATTCAGGTACGATGATTCTAAGTGAAATAAGTCACACAGAAAATGAAACATCATAAGATATCACTAATACACCGAATGTAGTCTTGGCTACACATGAACTGAATTACAAAACAGAACAGGGTCTCAAATTTAGAAAACCAACTTATGTTTGCTTAAGGGGAAAGGTGAGTTGGGGTGCTGCATAAAACCAGAGATAGAAATTAGCACAGATACCATTCCATACGTCATATATGTAATAGTCAAGGGGGCTTCCCTGGTGGCGCACTGGTTGAGAGTCCGCCTGCCGATGCAGGGGACGCGGGTTCGTGCCCCGGTCCGAGAGGATACCACATGCAGCGGAGCTATTGGCCCCGTGAGTCATGGCCGTTGAGCCTGCGCGTCCGGAGCCTGTGCTCCGCAACGGGAGAGGCCACAACACTGAGAGGTCCGCGTACAGGAAAAAAAAAAAAATATGTAATAGTCAAGACCTACCCCTTGCTCAACGAAATGGGCTAAACACCCTATATTCAACGCCTAGGACTACACCTGACTAGTAAGAATCTTCAAACCCATGGATTTATATGTCTCCATAAGAGAATCAAGCGTGTGTACAGCTGCATGAAGGCAGCAGAGAAAATCCGATAAATCCTATTATCAAAATGAATTACAAAAACAAAACACAATGACAGTGAAATAGAGAGCAATTCTTAAATAATTCATTCAGGGCTTGTGATGCAACCTGGATTTACCTCATCTACACCCAGAGCTGAGTGAGATATAAGGTTGGACACTTCGGGCTGATACCACTGGTGAGGTTCGATGAGGAAATGCAGACCATTTGAAGTCATACTGCATGGTAACCATTCCATGAGTCCCAACTCTCCAGGTTTAAGCGATTCTTCCTTCAGCTAAAGCATGCATGGGAAGCCCACAGTATGGTGCACCATGTGACCAGGAAACGTTTTCAAAGGCATCTCAGTTTCCGTCCCCTTTTACTCGGGTTCACAATTCCAGACCCTTTTCTAACACTCTCCCCACTTGGAGAGTCAGTGCCTTTAACCTCCTGTTTGGCACAGTTTGCAATTTCTGCACAAGATGAACAGGAATAGGGAGATCCAATGAGAGACTAGCTGTAGGTGTCTGCCCGGGCAAATTTAACGGTCATTTCCCACCAGAAAGACGAATTAACCAAAGGCGCAGCATGCCGTGCCAGAACCAGATTAGGGCCTGAAGCAATCCTGCGGGTTTGCGGCCAGCTCACAAGAAAGCGATTTGAAGAAAGGAGCTCAGGGGCACTGTAATTCACAAACCTGCAGAGTTATAAATGACAGCTATCGTCCAAAAACATATTGAAGGAAGGCTGCGAAGAGGACTTGAAAGCGGTCAGAATTGCAAGAAAACGATTTCAGAGGGTAGACTGGAATTGCATTTAAAGAATAGGAAAAGAGGCAGAACGTCGACAATGATGCACTTGGCCCAAAAGGGCGTATGCGTTTTTTCCTGAATATATTCAGGAAAAAACGCATACGCCCTTTTTGGCCAACCAAGCAAGCATGTTAAAGAAATCTGCACTACAATGAAGTCTCACTGCCCCCGGTCAAAAGGGCCATCTGAAAAAAGTGTAAAATCCAGAAATGCAGCACAGGCCATGGAGAACAGGGGACCTTGTTATGCTGATGGGTGGGATGTAAATGGCCAAGAGTCACTCTGGAGAAATGTATGGTGTTTCCTGAAACACCTAAAAAACAAAGCAATGGAGCCTACGGCACTTCCACTTATGGTCCTATAGCTTAGGGAAATTAAAATAAAAATCACACAGCCACCCCAAAGTTTCAGACGGCTCTGTTTACAAGAACCTCGTCTACGGTACAAGTTAAATATCCCAGAAAGCGAAAAATGAATAAAGAAGTTGTGGTACGTACGTACAATGGAATATCAGTCACCAATGAAATCTATGTCATCTGGCCTGTCGTGGCATAATGAGTGGATTCAGGTACGATGATTCTAAGTGAAATAAGTCACACCGAAAATGAAACATCATAAGATATCACTAATACGCCGAATGTAATCTTGGCTACACATGAACTGAATTACAAAACAGAACAGGGTCTCAAATTTACAAAACCAACTTATGTTTGCTTAAGGGGAAAGGTGAGTTGGGGTGCTGCATAAAACCAGAGATAGAAATTAGCACAGATACCATTCCATACGTCAAATATGTAATACTCAAAACCTACCACTTGCTCAACGAAATAGGCTAAGCACCCTATATTCAACGCCTAGGAATACACCTGACTAGTAAGAATCTTCAAACCCATGGATTTATATGTCTCCATAAGAGAATCAAGCGTGTGTACAGCTGCATGAAGGCAGCAGAGAAAATCCGATAAATCCCATTATCAAAATGAATTACAAAAACAAAACACAATGACAGTGAAATAGAGAGCAATTCTTAAATAATTCATTCAGGGCTTGTGATGCAACCTGGATTTACCTCATCTACACCCAGAGCTGAGTGAGACATAAAGTTGGACACTTCGGGCTGATAGCATTGGTGAGGTTCGATGAGCAAATGCAGACCATTTGAAGTCATACTGCATGGTAGCCTTTCCATGGGTCCCAACTCTCCAGGTTTAAGCGATTCTTCCTTCAGCTAAAACATGCATGGGAAACCCACAGTATGGTGCACCGTGTGACCGGGAAACGTTTTCAAATGCATCTCAGTTTTCGTCCCCTTTTACTCGGGTTCACAATTCCAGACCCTTTACTAACACTCTCCCCACTTGGAGAGTCACTGCCTTTAACCTGCTGTTTGGCACAGTTTGCAATTTCTGCGCAAGATGAACAGGAATAGGGAGAACCAATGAGAGACTAGCTGTAGGTGTCTGCACGGGCAAATTTAACGCTCATTTCCCACCAGAAAGAGGAATTAACCAAAGGCTCAGCATGCCGTGCCGGAACAAGATTAGGGCCTGAAGCAATCCTGCGGGTTTGCAGTCAGCTCACAAGAAAGCGATTTGAAGAAAGGAGCTCAGGGGCACTGTAATTCACAAACATGCAGAGTTATAAATGACAGCTATCGTCCAAAAATATATTGAAGGAAGGCTGCGAAGAGGACTTGAAAGCGGGGCAGAATTGCAGGGAAACGATTTCAGGGGGTACACTGGAATTTCATTTAAAGCATAGGAAAAGTGGCAGAACGTCGACAATGATGCACTTGGCCAGAAAGGGCGTATGCGTTTTTTCCTGAATATATTCAGTAAAAAACGCATACGTCCTTCTTGGCCAACCAAGCAAGCATGTTAAAGAAATCTGCACTACAATGAAGTCTCACTGCCCCCCGGTCAAAAGGGCCATCTGAAAAAAGTGTAAAATCCAGAAATGCAGCACAGGCCATGGAGAACAGGGAGCCTTGTTATGCTGATGGGTGGGATGTAAATTGCCAACAGCCACTCTGGAGAAGTGTATGGTTTTTCCTGAAACACCTAGAAAGCAAAGCAACGGAGCCTACGGCACTTCCACTTATGGTCCTATAGCTTAGGGAAATTAAAATCAAAAACACACAGCCACCCCAAAGTTTCAGACGGCTCTGTTTACAGAACCTCGACTACGGTACAAGTTAAATATCCCAGAAAGCGAAAAATGGATAAAGAAGTTGTGGTACGTACGTACAATGGAATATCACTCACCAATGAAATCTATGTCATCTGGCCCGTCGTGGCATAATGAGTGGATTCAGGTACGATGATTCTAAGTGAAATAAGTCACACAGAAAATGAAACATCATAAGATATCACTAATACACCGAATGTAATCTTGGCTACACATGAACTGAATTACAAAACAGAACAGGGTCTCAAATTTAGAAAACCAACTTATGTTTGCTTAAGGGGAAAGGTGAGTTGCGGTGCTGCATAAAACCAGAGATAGAAATTAGCACAGATACCATTCCATACGTCAAATATGTAATAGTCAAGACCTACCCATTGCTCAACGAAATGGGCTAAACACCCTATATTCAACGCCTAGGAATACACCTGACTAGAAAGAATCTTCAAACCCATGGATTTATATGTCTCCATAAGAGAATCAAGCGTGTGTACAGCTGCATGAAGGCAGCAGAGAAAATCCGAGAAATCCCATTATCAAAATGTATTACAAAAACAAAACACAATGACAGTGAAATAGAGAGCAATTCTTAAATAATTCATTCAGGGCTGTGATGCAACCTGGATTTACCTCATCTACACCCAGAGCTGAGTGAGACATAAGGTTGGACACTTCGAGCTGATAGCATTGGTGAGGTTCGATGAGCCAATGCAGACCATTTGAAGTCATACTGCATGGCACACATTCCATGGGTCCCAACTCTCCAGGTTTAAGCGATTCTTCCTTCAGCTAAAACATGCATGGGAAACCCACAGTATGGTGCACCCTGAGATAGGGAAACGTTTTCAAATGCATCTCAGTTTTTGTCCCCTTTTACTCGGGTTCACAATTCCAGACCCTTTACTAACACTGTCCCCACTTGGAGAGTCAGTGCCTTTAACCTGCTGTTTGGCACAGTTTGCAGTTTCTGCGCAAGATGAACAGGAATAGGGAGAACCAATGAGAGACTAGCTGTAGGTGTCTGCACGGGCAAATTTAACGCTCATTTCCCACCAGGAAGAGGAATTAAACAAACACTCAGCATGCCGTGCCGGAACTAGATTAGGGCCTGAAGCAATCCTGCGGGTTTGTGGCCAGCTCACAGGAAAGCGATTTGAAGAAAGGAGCTCAGGGGCACTGTAATTCACAAACATGCAGAGTTATAAATGACAGCTATCGTCCAAAATATAATGAAGGAGGGCTGCGAAGAGGACTTGAAAGCGGGGCAGAATTGCAGGAAAACGATTTCAGGGTGTAGACTGGAATTGCATTTAAAGCATAGGAAAAGAGGCAGAACGTCGACAATGATGCACTTGGCCAAAAAGGGCGTATGCGTTTTTTCCTGAATATATTTAGGAAAAAACGCATACGCCTTTTTGGCCAACCAAGCAAGCATGTTAAAGAAATCTGCACTACAATGAAGTCTCACTGCCCCCCGGTCAAAAGGGCCATCTGAAAAAAGTGTAAAATCCAGAAATGCAGCACAGGCCATGGAGAACAGGGAGCCTTGTTATGCTGATGGGTGGGATGTAAATTGCCAAGAGCCATTCTGGAGAAGTGTATGGTGTTTCCTGAAACACCTAAAAAACAAAGCAACGGAGCCTACGGCACTTCCACTTATGATCCTATAGCTTAGGGAAATTAAAATCAAAAACACACAGCCACCCCAAAGTTTCAGACGGCTCTGTTTACAAGAACCTCGTCTACGGTACAAGTTAAATATCCCAGAAAGCGAAAAATGAATAAAGAAGTTGTGGTACGTACGTACAATGGAATATCACTCACCAATGAAATCTATGTCATCTGGCCCGTCGTGGCATAATGAGTGGATTCAGGTACGATGATTCTAAGTGAAATAAGTCACACAGAAAATGAAACATCATAAGATATCACTAATACACCGAATGTAATCTTGGCTACACATGAACTGAATTACAAAACAGAACAGGGTCTCAAATTTAGAAAACCAACTTATGTTTGCTTAAGGGGAAAGGTGAGTTGGGGTGCTGCATAAAACCAGAGATAGAAATTAGCACAGATACCATTCCATACGTCATATATGTAATAGTCAAGGGGGCTTCCCTGGTGGCGCACTGGTTGAGAGTCCGCCTGCCGATGCAGGGGACGCGGGTTCGTGCCCCGGTCCGAGAGAATACCACATGCAGCGGAGCTATTGGCCCCGTGAGTCATGGCCGTTGAGCCTGCGCGTCCGGAGCCTGTGCTCCGCAACGGGAGAGGCCACAACACTGAGAGGTCCGCGTACAGGAAAAAAAAAAAAATATGTAATAGTCAAGACCTACCCCTTGCTCAACGAAATGGGCTAAACACCCTATATTCAACGCCTAGGACTACACCTGACTAGTAAGAATCTTCAAACCCATGGATTTATATGTCTCCATAAGAGAATCAAGCGTGTGTACAGCTACATGAAGGCAGCAGAGAAAATCCGATAAATCCTATTATCAAAATGAATTACAAAAACAAAACACAATGACAGTGAAATAGAGAGCAATTCTTAAATAATTCATTCAGGGCTTGTGATGCAACCTGGATTTACCTCATCTACACCCAGAGCTGAGTGAGATATAAGGTTGGACACTTCGGGCTGATACCACTGGTGAGGTTCGATGAGGAAATGCAGACCATTTGAAGTCATACTGCATGGTAACCATTCCATGAGTCCCAACTCTCCAGGTTTAAGCGATTCTTCCTTCAGCTAAAGCATGCATGGGAAGCCCACAGTATGGTGCACCGTGTGACCAGGAAACGTTTTCAAAGGCATCTCAGTTTCCGTCCCCTTTTACTCGGGTTCACAATTCCAGACCCTTTTCTAACACTCTCCCCACTTGGAGAGTCAGTGCCTTTAACCTCCTGTTTGGCACAGTTTGCAATTTCTGCACAAGATGAACAGGAATAGGGAGATCCAATGAGAGACTAGCTGTAGGTGTCTGCCCGGGCAAATTTAACGGTCATTTCCCACCAGAAAGACGAATTAACCAAAGGCACAGCATGCCGTGCCAGAACCAGATTAGGGCCTGAAGCAATCCTGCGGGTTTGCGGCCAGCTCACAAGAAAGCGATTTGAAGAAAGGAGCTCAGGGGCACTGTAATTCACAAACCTGCAGAGTTATAAATGACAGCTATCGTCCAAAAACATATTGAAGGAAGGCTGCGAAGAGGACTTGAAAGCGGTCAGAATTGCAAGAAAACGATTTCAGAGGGTAGACTGGAATTGCATTTAAAGAATAGGAAAAGAGGCAGAACGTCGACAATGATGCACTTGGCCCAAAAGGGCGTATGCGTTTTTTCCTGAATATATTCAGGAAAAAACGCATACGACCCTTTTGGCCAACCAAGCAAGCATGTTAAAGAAATCTGCACTACAATGAAGTCTCACTGCCCCACGGTCAAAAGGGCCATCTGAAAAAAGTGTAAAATCCAGAAATGCAGCACAGGCCATGGAGAACAGGGAGCCTTGTTATGCTGATGGGTGGGATATAAATTGCCAAGAGCCACTCTGGAGAAGTGTATGGTGTTTCCTGAAACACCTAAAAAACAAAGCAACGGAGCCTATGGCACTTCCACTTATGGTCCTATAGCTTAGGGAAATTAAAATCAAAAACACACAGCCACCCCAAAATTTCAGACGGCTCTGTATACAAGAACCTCGTCTACGGTACAAGTAAAATATCCCCGAAAGCGAAAAATGGAGAAAGAAGTTGTGGTACGTACGTACAATGGAATATCACTCACCAATGAAATCTATGTCATCTGGCCCGTCGTGGCATAATGAGTGGATTCAGGTACGATGATTCTAAGTGAAATAAGTCACACAGAAAATGAAACATCATAAGATATCACTAATACACCGAATGTAATCTTGGCTACACATGAACTGAATTACAAAACAGAACAGGGTCTCAAATTTAGAAAACCAACTTATGTTTGCTTAAGGGGAAAGGTGAGTTGGGGTGCTGCATAAAACCAGAGATAGAAATTAGCACAGATACCATTCCATACGTCAAATATGTAATAGTCAAGACCTACCCCTTGCTCAACGAAATGGGCTAAGCACCCTATATTCAACGCCTAGGAATACACCTGACTAGTAAGAATCTTCAAACCCATGGATTTATATATCTCCATAAGAGAATCAAGCGTGTGTACAGCTGCATGAAGGCAGCAGAGCAAATCCGATAAATCCTATTATCAAAATGAATTACAAAAACAAAACACAATGACAGTGAAATAGAGAACAATTCTTAAATAATTCATTCAGGGCTTGTGATGCAACCTGGATTTACCTCATCTACACCCAGAGCTGAGTGAGACATAAAGTTGGACACTTCGGGCTGATAGCATTGGTGAGGTTCGATGAGCAAATGCAGACCATTTGAAGTCATACTGCATGGTACCCATTCCATGGGTCCCAACTCTCCAGGTTTAAGTGATTCTTCCTTCAGCTAAAACATGCATGGGAAACCCACAGTATGGTGCACCTTGTGACCGGGAAACGTTTTCAAATGCATCTCAGTTTTCGTCCCCTTTTACTCGGGTTCACAATTCCAGACCCTTTACTAACACTCTCCCCACTTGGAGAGTCAGTGCCTTTAACCTGCTGTTGGCACAGTTTGCAATTTCTGCGCAAGATGAACAGGAATAGGGAGAACCAATGAGAGACTAGCTGTAGGTGTCTGCACGGGCAAATTTAACGCTCATTTCCAACCAGGAAGACGAATTAACCAAAGGCTCAGCATGCCGTGCCGGAACAAGATTGGGCCTCAAGCAAACCTGCAGGTTTGCTGCCAGCTCAAAAGAAAGCAATTTGAAGAAAGGAGCTCAGGAGCACTGTAATTCACAAACCTGCAGAGTTATAAATGACAGCTATCGTCCAAAAATATATTGAAGGAAGGCTGCGAAGAGGACTTGAAAGCGGGGCAGAATTGCAGGAAAACAATTTCAGGTGGTGGACTGGAATTGCATTTAAAGCATAGGAAAAGAGGCAGAACGTCGACAATGATGCACTTGGCCCAAAAGGGCGTATGCGTTTTTTCCTGAATATATTCAGGAAAAAACGCATACGCACTTTTTGGACAACCAAGCAAGCATGTTAAAGAAATCTGCACTACAATGAAGTCTCACTGCCCCCCGGTCAAAAGGGCCATCTGAAAAAAGTGTAAAATCCAGAAATGCAGCACAGGCCATGGAGAACAGGGAGCCTTGTTATGCTGATGGGTGGGATGTAAATTGCCAACAGCCACTCTGGAGAAGTGTATGGTGTTTCCTGAAACACCTAAAAAACAAAGCAACGGAGCCTATGGCACTTCCACTTATGGTCCTATAGATTAGGGAAATTAAAATCCACAACACACAGCCACCCCAAAGTTTCAGACGGCTCTGTTTACAAGAACCTCATCTATGGTACAAGTTAAATATCCCAGAAAGCGAAAAATGGATAAAGAAGTTGCGGTACGTACCTACAATGGAATATCAGTCACCAATGAAATCTATGTCATCTGGCCCGTCGTGGCATAATGAGTGGATTCAGGTACGATGATTCTAAGTGAAATAAGTCACACAGAAAATGAAACATCATAAGATATCACTAATACACGGAATGTAATCTTGGCTACACATGAACTGAATTACAAAACAGAACAGGGTCTCAAATTTAGAAAACCAACTTATGTTTGCTTAAGGGGAAAGGTGAGTTGGGGTGCTGCATAAAACCAGAGATAGAAATTAGCACACATACCATTCCATACGTCAAATATGTAATAGTCAAGACCTACCCCTTGCTCAACGAAATGGGCTAAACACCCCATATTCAACGCCTAAGTATACACCTGACTAGAAAGAATGTTCAAACCCATGGATTTATATGTCTTCATAAGAGAATCAAGCATGTGTACAGCTGCATGAAAGCAGGAGAGAAAATCCGATAAATCCCATTATCAAAATGAATTACAAAAACAAAACACAATGACAGTGAAATAGAGAGCAATTCTTAAATAATTCATTCAGGGCTTGTGATGCAACCTGGATTTACCTCACCTACACGCAGAGCTGAATGAGACATAAGGTTGGACACTTGGCGCTGATAGCATTGGTGAGGTTCGATGAGCAAATGCAGACCATTTGAAGTCATACTGCATGGTACCCATTCCATGGGTCCCAACTCTCCAGGTTTAAGGGATTCTTCCTTCAGTTAAAGCATGCATGGGAAACCCACAGTATGGTGTACCGTGTGACCGGAAACGTTTTCAAATGCATCTCAGTTTTGGTCCCCTTTTACTCGGATTCACAATTCCAGACCCTTTACTAACACTGTCCCCACTTGGAGAGTCAGTGCCTTTAACCTCCTGTTTGGCACAGTTTGCAAATTCTGCGCAAGATGAACAGGAATAGGGAGAACCAATGAGAGACTAGCTGTAGGTTTCTGCACGGGAAAATTTAACGCTCATTTCCCACCAGGAAGAGGAATTAACCAAAGGCTCAGCATTCCGTGCCGGAACCAGATTAGGGCCTGAAGCAATCCTGCGGGTTTGCGGCCAGCTCACAAGATAGCGAGTTGAAGAATGGTGCCCAGGGGCACTGTAACTGACAAACCTGCAGAGTTATAAATGACTGCTATCTTCCAAATATATATTGAAGGAAGGCTGCGAAGACGACTTGTAAGCGGGGCAGAATTGCCGGAAAACGATTTCAGGGGGTAGACGGGAATTGCATTTAAAACATAGGAAAAGAGGCAGAACGTGGACAATGATCCTCTTGGACAAAAAGTGCGTATGCGTTTTTTCCTGAATATATTCAGGAAAAAACGCATATGCCCTTTTTGGCCAACCAAGCAAGCATGTTAAAGAAATCTGCACTACAATGAAATCTCACTGCTCCCTGGTCAAAAGGGCCATCTGAAAATAGTGTAAAATCCAGAAAGGTAGCACAGGCCATGGAGATCAGGGAGCCTTGTTATGCTGATGGGCGGGATGTAAATTGCCAACAGCCACTCTGGAGAAGTGTATGGTGTTTCCTGAAACACCTAAAAAACAAAGCAACGGAGCCTACGGCACTTCCACATATGGTCCTATAGCTTAGGGAAATTAAAATCAAAAACACACAGCCACCCCAATGTGTCGGAGGGCTCTGTTTACATGAACCTCGTCTACGGTACAAGTTAAATATCCCAGAACGTGAAAAATGGACAAAGAAGTTGTCGTACGTATGTACAATGGAATATCACTCAGCAATGAAATCTATGTCATCAGGCCCGTCGCGGCATAATGAGTGGATTCAGCTACGATGATTCTAAGTGAAATAAGTCACACAGAAAATGAAACATCATAAGATATCACTAATACACGGAATGTAAACTTGGCTACACATGAACTGCATTACAAAACAGAACAGAGTCTCAAATTTAGAAAACCAACTTATGCTTGCTTAAGGGGAAAGTTGAGTTGGGGTGCCGCATAAAACCAGAGATAGAAATTAGTACAGATACCTTTCAATAAGCCAAATATGTAATAGTCAAGACCTACGCCTTGCTCAACGAAATGGACTAAACACCCCATATTCAACGCCTAGGAATACACCTGACTAGTAAGAATCTTCAAACCCATGGATTTATATGTCTCCGTAAGAGAATGAAGCGTGTGTACAGCGGCATGAATGCAGCAGAGAAAATCTGATAAATCCTATTATCAAAATGAATTACAAAAACAAAACACAATGACAGTGAAATAGAGAGCAATTCTTAAATAATTCATTCAGGGCTTCTGAGGCAACCTGGATTTACCTCATCTACACCCAGAGCTGAGTGAGACATAAAGTTGGACACTTCGGGCTGATAGCATTGGTGAGGTTCGATGAGCAAATGCAGACCATTTGAAGTCATACTGCATGGTACCATTCCATGGGTCCCAACTCTCCAGGTTTAAGCGATTCTTCCTTCAGCTAAAACATGCATGGGAAACCCAGAGTATGGTGCACCGTGTGACCGGGAAACGTTTTCAAATGCATCTCAGTTTTCGTCCCCTTTTACTCGGGTTCACAATTCCAGACCCTTTACTAACACTCTCTCCACTTGGAGAGTCAGTGCCTTTAACCTCCTGTTGGGCACAGTTTGCAATTTCTGCGCAAGATGAACAGGAATAGGGAGAACCAATGAGAGACTAGCTCTAGGTGTCTGCAGGGGCAAATTTAACGCTCATTTCCCACCAGGAAGAGGAATTAACCAAAGGCTCAGCATGTCATGCCAGAACATGATTGGGCCGGAAGCAATCCTGCAGGTTTGCTGCCAGGTCAAAAGAAAGTGATTTTAAGAAAGGAGCTCAGGGGCACTGTAATTCACAAACCTGCAGAGTTATAAATGACAGCTATCGTCCAAAAATATATTGAAGGAAGGCTGCGAAGAGGACTTGAAAGCGGGGCAGAATTGCAGGAAAACGATTTCAGGGGGTACACGGGAATTGCATTTAAAGCATAGGAAAAGAGGCAGAACGTCGACAATGATGCTCTTGGCCAAAAAGGGCGTATGCGTTTTTTCCTGAATATATTCAGGAATAAACGCATACGCCCTTTTTGGCCAACCAAGCAAGCATGTTAAAGAAATCTGCACTACAATGAAGTCTCACTGCCCCCCGGTCAAAAGGGCCATCTGAAAAAAGTGTAAAATCCAGAAAGGCAGCACAGGCCATGGAGAACAGGGAGCCTTGTTATGCTGATGGGCGGGATGTAAATTGCCAACAGCCACTCTGGAGAAGTATATGGTGTTTCCCGGAACACCGAAAAAACAAAGCTACGGAGCCTACGGCACTTCCACTTATGGTCCTATAGCTTAGGGAAATTAAAATCGAAAACACACAGCCACCCCAAAGTGTCGGACGGCTCTGTTTACAAGAACCTCGTCTACGGTACAAGTTAAATATCCCAGAATGTGAAAAATGGATAAGGAAGTTGTGGTACGTACGTACAATGGAATATCACTCAGCAATGAAATCTATGTCATCAGGCCCGTCGCGGCATAATGAGTGGATTCAGGTACGATGATTCTAAGTGAAATAAGTCACACAGAAAATGAAACATCATAAGATATCACTAATACACGGAATGTAAACTTGGCTACACATGAACTGAATTACAAAACAGAAGAGGGTCTCAAATTTAGAAAACCAACTTATGCTTGCTTAAGGGGAAAGGTGAGTTGGGGTGCTGCATAAAACCAGAGATAGAAATTAGCACAGATACCTTTCCATAAGCCAAATATGTAATAGTCAAGACCTACCCCTTGCTCAACGAAATGGACTAAACACCCCATATTCAACGCCTCGGAATACACCTGACTAGTAAGAATCTTCAAACCCATGGATTTATATGTCTCCGTAAGAGAATGAAGCGTGTGTACAGCGGCATGAATGCAGCAGAGAAAATCCGATAAATCCCATTATCAAAATGAATTACACAAACAAAACCCAAGGACAGTGAAATAGAGAGCAATTCTTAAATAATTCATTCAGGGCTTGTGATGCAACCTGGATTTACCACATCTACACCCAGAGCTGAGTGAGACATAAGGTTGGGCACTTCGGGCTGATAGCATTGGTGAGGTTCGATGAGCAAATGCAGACCCTTTGAAGTCATACAGCATGGTACCCATTCCATGGGTCCCCACTCTCCAAGTTTAAGGGATTCTTCCTTCAGCTAAAACATGCATGGGAAACCCACAGTATGGTGCACCGTGTGACTGGCAAACGTTTTCAAATGCATCTCAGTTTTCGTCCCCTTTTACTCGGGTTCACCATTCCAGACCCTTTACGAACACTCTCCCCACTTGGAGAGTCAGTGCCTTTAACCTCCTGTTGGGCACAGTTTGCAATTTCTGCGCAAGATGAAAAGGAATAGGGAGAACGAATGACAGACTAGCTCTAGGTGTCTGCACGGGCAAATTTAACGCTCATTTCCCACCAGGAAGAGGAATTAACCAAAGGCTCAGCATGCCGTGCCGGAACCAGATTAGGGCCTGAGGCAATCCGGTGGGTTTGTGGCCAGCTCACAAGATAGCGAGTTGAAGAAATGAGCTCAGGGGCACTGTAACTCACAAACCTGCAGAGTTATAAATGACAGCTATCGTCCAAAAATATATTGAAGGAAGGCTGCGAAGACGACTTGAAAGCGGGGCAGAATTGCAGGAAAACGATTTCAGGGGGTACACGGGAATTGCATTTAAAGCATAGGAAAAGAGGCAGAACGTCGAAAATGATGCTCTTGGCCAAAAAGGGCGTATGCGTTTTTTCCTGAATATATTGAGGAAAAAACGCATACGCCCTTTTTGGCCAACCAAGCAAGCATGTTAAAGAAATCTGCACTACAATGAAGTCTCACTGCCCCCCGGTCAAAAGGGCCATCTGAAAAAAGTGTAAAATCCAGAAAGGCAGCACAGGCCATGGAGAACAGGGAGCCTTGTTATGTTGATGGGCGGGATGTAAATTGCCAACAGCCACTCTGGAGAAGTGTATGGTGTTTCCCGGAACACCGAAAAAACAAAGCTACGGAGTCTACGGCACTTCCACTTATGGTCCTATAGCTTAGGGAAATTAAAATCAAAAACACACAGCCACCCCAAAGTGTCGGACGGCTCTGTTAACAAGAACCTCGTCTACGGTACAAGTTAAATATCCCAGAATGTGAAAAATGGATAAAGAAGTCGTGGTACGTACGTACAATGGAATATCACTCAGCAATGAAATCTATGTCATCAGGCCCGTCGCGGCATAATGAGTGGATTCAGGTACGATGATTCTAAGTGAAATAAGTCACACAGAAAATGAAACATCATAAGATATCACTAATACACGGAATGTAAACTTGGCTACACATGAACTGAATTACAAAACAGAACAGGGTCTCAAATGTAGAAAACCAACTTATGCTTGCTTAAGGGGAAAGGTGAGTTGGGGTGCTGCATAAAACCAGAGATAGAAATTAGCACAGATACCTTTCCATAAGCCAAATATGTAATAGTCAAGACCTACCCCTTGCTCAACGAAATGGACTAAACACCCCATATTCAACGCCTAAGAATACACATGACTAGTAAGAATCTTCAAACCCATGGATTTATATGTCTTGTTTAGAGAAAGAAGCCCTTGTACAGTAGTATGAATGCAGCAGAGAAAATCCGATAAATCCCATTATCAAAATGAATTACAAAAACAAAACACAAGGACAGTGAAATAGAGAGCAATTCTTAAATAATTCATTCAGGGCTTGTGAAGCAACCTGGATTTACCTCATCTAAACTCAGAGCTGAGTGAGACATAAGGTTGGACACTTCGGGCTGATAGCATTGGTGAGGTTCGATGAGCAAATGCAGACCATTAGAAGTCATATTGCATGGTACCCATTCCATGGGTCCCAACTCTCCAGGTTTAAGCGATTCTTCCTTCAGCTAAAGCATGCATGGGAAACCCACAGTATGGTGCACCGTGTGACCGGGAAACGTTTTCAAATGCATCTCAGTTTTTGTCCTCTTTTACTCGGGTTCACCATTCCAGACCCTTTACTAACACTCTCCGCACTTGGAGAGTCAGTGCCTTTAACCTCCTGTTTGGCACAGTTTGCAATTTCTGCGCAAGATGAACAGGAATAGGGAGAACCAATGAGAGACTAGCTGTAGGTGTCTGCACGGGCAAATTTAACGCTCATTTCCAGCCAGGAAGAGGAATTAACCAAAGGCTCAGCATGCCGTGCCTGAACCAGATTAGGGCCTGAAGGAATCCTGCGGCTTTTCGGCCAGCTCAAAAGAAAGCAATTTGAAGAAAGGAGCTCAGGGGCACTGTAATTCACAAACCTGCAAAGTTATAAATGACAGCTATCGTCCAAAAATATATTGAAGGAAGGCTGCGAAGAGGACTTGAAAGCGGGGCAGAATTGCAGGAAAACGATTTCAGGGGGTAGACTGGAATTGCATTTAAAGCATAGGAAAAGAGGCAGAACGTCGACAATGATGCTCTTGGCCAAAAAGGGCGTATGCGTTTTTTCCTGAATATATTCAGGAAAAAACGCATACGCCCTTTTTGGCCAACCAAGCAAGCATGTTAAAGAAATCTGCACTACAATGAAGTCTCACTGCCCCCCGGTCAAAAGGGCCATCTGAAAAAAGTGTAAAATCCAGAAATGCAGGACAAGTCATGGAGAACAGGGAGCCTTGTTATGCTGATGGTCAGGATGTAATTTGCCAACAGCCACTCTGGAGAAGTGTATGGTGTTTCCTGAAACACGTAGGAAACAAAGCAACACAGCCTATGGCACTTCCACATATGGTCCTATAGCATAGGGAAATTAAAATAAAACACACACAGCCACCCCAAAGTTTGGGACGGCTCTGTTTACAAGAACCTCGTCTACGGTACAAGTTAAATATCCGAGAAAGCAAAAAATGGATAAAGAAGTTGTGGTACGTACGTACAATGCAATATCACTCAGCAATTAAATCTACGTCACCAGGCCTGTAGAGGCATAATGAGTGGATTCAGGTAGGATTATTCTACCAGAGATAAGTCACACAGAAATAGAAACATTATAAGATATCACTAATACACGGAATGTAAACTTGGCTACACATGAACTGAATTACAAAACAGAACAGGGTCTCAAATTCAGAAAACCAACTTATGCTTGCTTATGGGGAAAGGTGAGTTGGGGTGCTGCATAAAACCAGAGATTGAAATTAGCACAGATACCTTTCCATAAGCCAAATATATAATAGACAAGACCTACTCCTTGCTAAACGAAATGGGCTCAACACCCCATATTCAACGCCTGGGAATATACCTGACAAGTAAGAATCTTAAAACCCATGGATTTATATGTCTCCATAAGGAAATCAAGCATGTGTACAGCAGCCTAAACGCAGCAGTGAAAATCCGATAAATCCCATTATCACAATAAATTTCAAAAACAAAACACAATGACAGTGAAATAGAGAGCAATTCTTAAATAATTCATTCAGGGCTTGTGATGCAACCTGGAATTACCACATCTACACCCAGAGCTGGGTGAGACATAAGGCTGGACAGTTCGGGCTGATAACATTGGTGAGGTTCAGTGAGCAAACGCAGACCCTTTGAAGTCACACTGCATGGTAGCCATTCCATGGGTCCCAACTCTCCAGGTTTAAGGGATTCTTCCTTCAGCTAAAACATGCATGGGAAACCCAGAGTATGGTCCACCGTGTGATTGGGAAACGTTTTCAAATGCATCTCAGGTTTCGTCCCCTGGTACTCGGGCTCACGGTTCCAGACGCTTTACTAACACTCTCCCCACTTGGAGAGTCAGTGCCTTTAACCTCCTGTTTGGCACAGTTTGCAATTTCTGTGCAAGATGAACAGGAATAGGGAGAACCAATGAGAGACTAGCTGTAGGTGTCTGCACGGGCAAATGAAACGCTCATTTCCCACCAGGAAGAGGAATTAACCAAAGGCTCAGCATGCCGTGCCCGAGCCAGATTAGGGCCTGAAGCAATCCAGCGGTTTTGCGGCCAGCTCACAAGAAAGCGAGTTGAAGAAAGGAGCTCAGGGGCACTGTAATTCACAAACCTGCAGAGTTATGAATGACAGCTATCGTCCAAAAATGTATTGAAATAAGTCTTCGAAGAGGACTTGAAAGTGGGGCAGAATTTCAGGAAAACGATTTCAGGGGGTAGACTGGAATTGCACTTAAAGCATAGGAAAAGAGGCCGAATGTCGACAATGATGCACTTGGCCAAAAAGTGCGTATGCGTTTTTTCCTGAATATATTCAGGAAAAAACGCATATGCCCTTTTTGGCCAACCAAGCAAGCCTGTAAAGAAATCTGCACTACAATGAAGTCTCACTGCCCCCAGGTCACAAGGGCTATCTGAAAAAAGTGTAAAATCCAGAAAGGCAGGACAGGTCATGGAGAACAGGGAGCCTTCTTATGCTGATGGGCGGGATGTAAATTGCCAACAGCCACTCTGGAGAAGTGTATGGTGTTTCCTGAAACACGTAGGAAACAAAGCAACACAGCCTATGGCACTTTCACTTATGGTCCTATAGCTTAGGGAAATTAAAATCAAAAACACACAGCCACCCCAAAATTTGGGACGGCTCTGTTTACAAGAACCTCGTCTACGGTACAAGTTAAATATCCGAGAAAGCGAAAAATGGATAAAGAAGTTGTGGTACGTACGTACAATGGAATATCACTCAGCAATGAAAGCTATGTCATCAGGCCCGTCGTGGCATAATGAGTGGATTCAGGTACGATGATTCTAAGTGAAATAAGTCACACAGAAAATGAAACATCATAAGATATCACTAATACACGGAATGTAACTTGGCTACACATGAACTGAATTACAAAACAGAACAGGGTCTCAAATGTAGAAAACCAACTTATGCTTGCTTAAGGGGAAAGGTGAGTTGGGGTGCTGCATAAAACCAGAGATAGAAATTAGCACAGATACCTTTCCATAAGCCAAATATGTAATAGTCAAGACCTACCCCTTGCTCAACGAAATGGACTAAACACCCCATATTCAACGCCTAAGAATACACATGACTAGTAAGAATCTTCAAACCCATGGATTTATATGTCTTGTTTAGAGAAAGAAGCCCTTGTACAGTAGTATGAATGCAGCAGAGAAAATCCGATAAATCCCATTATCAAAATGAATTACAAAAACAAAACACAAGGACAGTGAAATAGAGAGCAATTGTTAAATAATTCATTCAGGGCTTGTGAAGCAACCTGGATTTACCTCATCTAAACTCAGAGCTGAGTGAGACATAAGGTTGGACACTTCGGGCTGATAGCATTGGTGAGGTTCGATGAGCAAATGCAGACCATTAGAAGTCATATTGCATGGTACCCATTCCATGGGTCCCAACTCTCCAGGTTTAAGCGATTCTTCCTTCAGCTAAAGCATGCATGGGAAACCCACAGTATGGTGCACCGTGTGACCGGGAAACGTTTTCAAATGCATCTCAGTTTTTGTCCTCTTTTACTCGGGTTCACCATTCCAGACCCTTTACTAACACTCTCCGCACTTGGAGAGTCAGTGCCTTTAACCTCCTGTTTGGCACAGTTTGCAATTTCTGCGCAAGATGAACAGGAATAGGGAGAACCAATGAGAGACTAGCTGTAGGTGTCTGCACGGGCAAATTTAACGCTCATTTCCAGCCAGGAAGAGGAATTAACCAAAGGCTCAGCATGCCGTGCCTGAACCAGATTAGGGCCTGAAGGAATCCTGCGGCTTTTCGGCCAGCTCAAAAGAAAGCAATTTGAAGAAAGGAGCTCAGGGGCACTGTAATTCACAAACCTGCAAAGTTATAAATGACAGCTATCGTCCAAAAATATATTGAAGGAAGGCTGCGAAGAGGACTTGAAAGCGGGGCAGAATTGCAGGAAAACGATTTCAGGGGGTAGACTGGAATTGCATTTAAAGCATAGGAAAAGAGGCAGAACGTCGACAATGATGCTCTTGGCCAAAAAGGGCGTATGCGTTTTTTCCTGAATATATTCAGGAAAAAACGCATATGCCCTTTTTGGCCAACCAAGCAAGCATGTTAAAGAAATCTGCACTACAATGAAGTCTCACTGCCCCCCGGTCAAAAGGGCCATCTGAAAAAAGTGTAAAATCCAGAAATGCAGGACAAGTCATGGAGAACAGGGAGCCTTGTTATGCTGATGGTCAGGATGTAATTTGCCAACAGCCACTCTGGAGAAGTGTATGGTGTTTCCTGAAACACGTAGGAAACAAAGCAACACAGCCTATGGCACTTCCACATATGGTCCTATAGCATAGGGAAATTAAAATAAAACACACACAGCCACCCCAAAGTTTGGGACGGCTCTGTTTACAAGAACCTCGTCTACGGTACAAGTTAAATATCCGAGAAAGCAAAAAATGGATAAAGAAGTTGTGGTACGTACGTACAATGCAATATCACTCAGCAATTAAATCTACGTCACCAGGCCCGTAGAGGCATAATGAGTGGATTCAGGTAGGATTATTCTACCAGAGATAAGTCACACAGAAATAGAAACATTATAAGATATCACTAATACACGGAATGTAAACTTGGCTACACATGAACTGAATTACAAAACAGAACAGGGTCTCAAATTCAGAAAACCAACTTATGCTTGCTTATGGGGAAAGGTGAGTTGGGGTGCTGCATAAAACCAGAGATTGAAATTAGCACAGATACCTTTCCATAAGCCAAATATATAATAGACAAGACCTACTCCTTGCTAAACGAAATGGGCTCAACACCCCATATTCAACGCCTGGGAATATACCTGACAAGTAAGAATCTTAAAACCCATGGATTTATATGTCTCCATAAGGAAATCAAGCATGTGTACAGCAGCCTAAACGCAGCAGTGAAAATCCGATAAATCCCATTATCACAATAAATTTCAAAAACAAAACACAATGACAGTGAAATAGAGAGCAATTCTTAAATAATTCATTCAGGGCTTGTGATGCAACCTGGAATTACCACATCTACACCCAGAGCTGGGTGAGACATAAGGCTGGACAGTTCGGGCTGATAACATTGGTGAGGTTCAGTGAGCAAACGCAGACCCTTTGAAGTCACACTGCATGGTACCCATTCCATGGGTCCCAACTCTCCAGGTTTAAGGGATTCTTCCTTCAGCTAAAACATGCATGGGAAACCCAGAGTATGGTCCACCGTGTGATTGGGAAACGTTTTCAAATGCATCTCAGGTTTCGTCCCCTGGTACTCGGGCTCACGGTTCCAGACGCTTTACTAACACTCTCCCCACTTGGAGAGTCAGTGCCTTTAACCTCCTGTTTGGCACAGTTTGCAATTTCTGTGCAAGATGAACAGGAATAGGGAGAACCAATGAGAGACTAGCTGTAGGTGCCTGCACGGGCAAATGAAACGCTCATTTCCCACCAGGAAGAGGAATTAACCAAAGGCTCAGCATGCCCTGCCCGAGCCAGATTAGGGCCTGAAGCAATCCAGCGGTTTTGCGGCCAGCTCACAAGAAAGCGAGTTGAAGAAAGGAGCTCAGGGGCACTGTAATTCACAAACCTGCAGAGTTATGAATGACAGCTATCGTCCAAAAATGTATTGAAATAAGTCTTCGAAGAGGACTTGAAAGTGGGGTAGAATTTCAGGAAAACGATTTCAGGGGGTAGACTGGAATTGCACTTAAAGCATAGGAAAAGAGGCCGAATGTCGACAATGATGCACTTGGCCAAAAAGTGCGTATGCGTTTTTTCCTGAATATATTCAGGAAAAAACGCATATGCCCTTTTTGGCCAACCAAGCAAGCCTGTAAAGAAATCTGCACTACAATGAAGTCTCACTGCCCCCAGGTCACAAGGGCTATCTGAAAAAAGTGTAAAATCCAGAAAGGCAGGACAGGTCATGGAGAACAGGGAGCCTTGTTATGCTGATGGGCGGGATGTAAATTGCCAACAGCCACTCTGGAGAAGTGTATGGTGTTTCCTGAAACACGTAGGAAACAAAGCAACACAGCCTATGGCACTTTCACTTATGGTCCTGTAGCTTAGGGAAATTAAAATCAAAAACACACAGCCACCCCAAAATTTGGGACGGCTCTGTTTACAAGAACCTCGTCTACGGTACAAGTTAAATATCCGAGAAAGCAAAAAATGGATAAAGAAGTTGTGGTACGTACGTACAATGGAATATCACTCAGCAATGAAATCTATGTCATCAGGCCCGTAGCGGCATAATGAGTGGATTCAGGTACGATGATTCTACGAGAAATAAGTCACACAGAAAAAGAAACATCATAAGATATCACTAATACACGGAATGTAAACTTGGCTACACATGAACTGAATTACAAAACAGAACAGGGTCTCAAATTTAGAAAACCAACTTATGCTTGCCTATGGGGAAAGGTGAGTTGGGGTGCTGCATATAACCAGAGATTGAAATTAGCACAGAGAGAACACCTACTGAAGGCTGGCAGAAGACCTCAGACCTCCCAAAAGGCAAGAAACTCCCCTCGTACCTGGGTAGGGCAAAAGAAAAAACAGAGACAAAAGAATAAGGACGGAACCTGCAGCAGTGGGAGGGAGCTGTGAAGGAGGAAAAGTTTCCACACACTAGGAAGCCCCTCCGGGGGCGGAGACCGCGGGAGGCGGGGGGGGGAGCTTCGGGACCGCGGAGTAGTGCACAGCGAGGGGTGCGGAGGGCACAGCGGGGAGATTCCCGCACAGAGGATCGGTGCCCACCGGCACTCACCAGCCCGAGAGGCTTGTCTGCTCACCCGCCGGGGCGGGCGGGGCTGCGAGCTGTGGCTCGGGTTTCGGTTTTGGACGGAGCTCAGGTAGAGGACTGGGGTTCGCGGCTTGAACATAGCCTAAAGGGGCTAGTGCACCACGACTAGCTGGGAGGGAGTTCGGGGAAAAGCCTGCACCTGCCGAAGAGGCAAGAGACTTTTTCTTCCCTCTTTGTTTCCTGGTGCGCGAGGAGAGAGGTTTAAGAGCGCTGCTTAAAGGAACTCCAGAGACGGGTGCGAGCCGCGGCTAAAAGCGCGAACCCCAGAGACGGGCGCGAGCCGCGGCTAAAAGCGCGAACCCCAGAGACGGGCGCGAGCCGTGGCTAAAAGCGCGGACCCCAGAAACGGGCGGGAGACGCTAAGGCTGCTGCTGCCGCCACCAAGGGGCCTGTGTGCGAGCACAGGTCACTCTCCACACCCCTCTTCCGCGGAGCCTGTGCAGCCCGCCACTGCCAGGTTCCCGGGAACCAGGGACAACTTCCCCGGGAGAACGCACGGCGGGCCTCAGGCTGGTGCAACGTCACACCGGCCTCTGCCGCAACGTCACGCCGCCTCTGACGCCGCAGGCCCGCCCCGCACGCAGTGCCCCTCCTCCCCCCCCCCCCCCCCCGGCCTGAGTGAGCCAGAGCCCCCGAATCAGCGGCTCCTTTAACCCTGTCCTGTCTGAGCAAAAAACAGACGCCCTCCAGCGACCTACACGCAGAGGCAGGGCCAAATCTAAAGCTGAGCTCCTTCCTGTAAGCTGTGAGAACAAAGAAGAGAAAGGGAAATCTCTCCCAGCAGCCTCAGAAGCAGCGGATTAAAGCTCCACAATCAACTTGATATACCCTGCATCTGTGGAATACCTGAATAGACAAGGAATGATCCCAAATTGAAGAGGTGGAATTTAGGAGCGAGATCTATGATTTTTTTCCCTTTTCCTCTTTTTGTGAATGTGTACGTGTATGCTTCTGTGTGAGACCGTGCCTGTATACTCTTGCTTCCACCATTTGTCCTAGGGCTCTATCTGTCCATGGTTTTTTAAAAAACTTTTTTTCTCAATAATTAATTTTAATTGTAATAACTTTATTATACTTTACCTTCGTTCTTTCTTTCTTTCTTTCCTTCCTTCCTTCCCTCCTTTAGACAACGAATCACCCCAAATTGAGGAGGTGGTCTCTGAGAGCAAGATTTATGATTTTTCCCCCTTTACCTCTTTTTGTGAAGGTGTATGTGTATGCTTCTGTGTAAGATTTTCTCTGTATAGCTTTGCTTCCAACATTTGTCCTAAGGTTCTATCCGCCCCCTTTTTTTTTTCTAAATATTTTTTAATTCAATAACTATATTATACTTTATTTTATTTTTACTTATCTTCTTTCTTTCTGTCTTTTTTCCTTCTTTCCCTCCTTCCTTCCTTCCTTCCTTCCTCCCTCCCTCCCTCCTTTCTTTCCTTCTTTGCTTCTTTCTTCCTTCCTTCCTTTCCTCCTTTCCTTCTTTCTTTCCTCATACTTCTACTAATTCTCTCTACTTTTTCTCCCTTTTATTCTGAGCCGTGTGGACGAAAGGCTCTTGGTGCTCCAGCCAGGAGTCAGGGCTCTGCCTCTGAGGTAGGAGAGCCAACTTCAGGGCACTGGTCAACAAGAGGCCACCCAGCTCCACATAATATTAAATGGTGGAAATCTCACAGTGACCTCCATCTTAACACCAGCACCCAGCTTCACTCAACGACCAGCAAGCCACAGTGCTAGACAACCTATGCCAAACAACTAGCAAAACAGGAACACAACCCCACCCATTAGCAGAGAGGCTGCCGAAAATCATAATAAGGCCACAGACACCCCAAAACACACCACCAGAAGTGAACCTGCCCACTAAAGAGACAAGATCCAGCCTCATCCACCAGAACACAGGCACTAGTCCCCTCCACCAGGAAGCCTACACAACCCACTGAAACAACCTTATCCACTGGAGACAGACATCAAAAACAACGGGAACACGTACGTGCAGCCTGCAAAAAGGAGACCCCAAACACAGTAAGATAAGCAAAATGAGAAGACAGAAAAACACACAGCAGATGAAGGAGCAAGATAAAAATGCACCAGACCTAACAAATGAAGAAGAAATAGGCAGTCTACCTGAAAAAGAATTCAGAATAATGATAGTAAGGATGATCCGAAATCTTGGAAGTAGAATGGACAAAATGCAAGAAACAGTTAACAAGGACCTAGAAGAAATAAAGATGAAACAAGCAATGATGAACAATGCAATAAATGAAATTAAAAGTACTCTAGATGGGATCAATAACAGAATAACTGAGGCAGAAGAACGGATAAGTGACCTGGAAGATAAAATAGTGGAAATAACTACTGCAGAGCAGAATAAAGAAAAAAGAATGAAAAGAACTGAGGACAGTCTCAGAGACCTCTGGGACAACATTAAACGCAACAACATTCGAATTATAGGGGTTCCAGAAGAAGAAGAGAAAAAGAAAGGGACTGAGAAAATATTTGAAGAGATTATAGTTGAAAACTTCCCTAATATGGGAAAGGAAATAGTTAATCAAGTCCAGGAAGTACAGAGAGTCCCATACAGGATAAATATAAGGAGAAATACGCCAAGACACATATTAATCAAACTGTCAAAAATTAAATACAAAGAAAGCATATTAAAAGCAGCAAGGGAAAAACAACAAATAACACACAAGGGAATCCCCATAAGGTTAACAGCTGATCTCTCAGCAGAAACCCTACAAGCCAGAAGGGAGTGGCAGGACATACTGAAAGTGATGTAGGAAAAAAACCTGCAACCAAGACTACTCTACCCAGCAAGGATCTCATTCAGATTTGATGGAGAAATTAAAACCTTTACAGACAAGCAAAAGCTGAGAGAGTTCAGCACCACCAAACCAGCTTTACAACAAATGCTAAAGGAACTTCTCTAGACAAGGAACACAAGAGAAGGAAAAGACCTATAATAACGAACCCAAAACAATATAGAAAATGGGAATAGGAACATACATATCGATAATTACCTTAAATGTAAATGGACTAAATGCTCCCACCAAAAGACACAGATTGGCTGAATGGATACAAAAACAAGACCCGTATATATGCTGTCTACAATAGACCCACTTCAGACCTAGAGACACATACAGACTGAAAATAAGGGGATGGAAAAAGATATTCCATGCAAATGGAAACCAAAAGAAAGCTGGAGTAGCAATTCTCATATCAGACAAAATAGACTTTAAAATAAGGACTATTACAAGAGACAAAGAAGGACACTACATAATGATCAAGGGATCGATCCAAGAAGAAGATATAACAATTGTAAATATTTATGCACCCAACATAGGAGCACCTCAATACATAAGGCAAATACTAACAGCCATAAAATGGGAGATCGACAGTAACACATTCATAGTAGGGGACTTTAACACCCCACTTTCACCCATGGACAGATCATCCAAAATGAAAATAAATAAGGAAACACAAGCTTTAAATGATACATTAAACAAGATGGACTTAATTGATATTTATAGGACACTCCATCCAAAAACAACAGAATACACATTTTTCTCAAGTGCTCATGGAACATTCTCCAGGATAGATCATATCTTGGGTCACAAATCAAGCCTTGGTAAATTTAAGAAAATTGAAATTGTATCAAGTATCTTTTCTGACCACAACGCCATGAGACTAGATATCAATTACAGGAAAAGATCTGTAAAAAATACAAACACATGGAGGCTAAACAATACACTACTTAATAATGAAGTGATCACTGAAGAAATCAAAGAGGAAATTAAAAAATACCTAGAAACAAATGACAATGGAGACACAACGACCCAAAACCTATGGGATGCAGAAAAAGCAGTTCTAAGGGGGAAGTTTATAGCAATACAAGCCCACCTTAAGAAGCAGGAAACATCTCGAATAAACAACCTAACCTTGCACCTCAAGCAATTAGAGAAAGAAGAACAAAAAAACCCCAAAGCTAGCAGAAGGAAAGAAATCATAAAAATCAGATCAGAAATAAATGAAAAAGAAATGAAGGAAATGATAGCAAAGATCAATAAAACTAAAAGCTGGTTCTTTGAGAAGATAAACAAAATAGATAAACCACTAGCCAGACTCATCAAGAGAAAAAGGGAGAAGACTCAAATCAATAGAATTAGAAATGAAAAAGGAGAAGTAACAACTGACACTGCAGAAATAAAAAAAATCATGAGAGATTACTACAAGCAACTCTATGCCAATAAAACGGACAATCTGGAAGAAATGGACAAATTCTTAGAAATGCACAACCTGCCAAGACTGAATCAGGAAGAAATAGAAAATATGAACAGACCAATCACAAGCACAGAAATTGAAACTGTGATTAAAAATCTTCCAACAAACAAAAGCCCAGGACCAGATGGCTTCACAGGTGAATTCTATCAAACGTTTAGAGAAGAGCTAACACCTCTCCTTCTCAAACTCTTCCAAAATATAGCAGAGGGAACAACACTCCCAAATTCCTTCTACGAGGCCACCATCACCTTGATACCAAAACCAGACAAGGATGTCACAAAGAAAGAAAACTACAGGCCAATATCACTGATGAACATAGATGCAAAAATCCTCAACAAAATACTAGCAAACAGAATCCAACAGCACATTAAAAGGATCATACACCATGATCAAGTGGGGTTTATTCCAGGAATGCAAGGATTCTTTAATATACGCAAATCTATCAATGTGATAAACCATATTAACAAATTGAAGGAGAAAAACCATATGATCATCTCAATAGATGCAGAGAAAGCTTTCGACAAAATTCAACACCCATTTATGATAAAAACCCTGCAGAAAGTAGGCATAGAGGGAACTTTCCTCAACATAATAAAGGCCATATATGACAAGCCCACAGCAAACATCATCCTCAATGGTGAAAAACTGAAAGCATTTCCACTAAGATCAGGAACAAGACAAGGTTGCCCACCCTCACCACTCTTATTCAACATAGTTTTGGAAGTTTTAGCCACAGCAATCAGAGAAGAAAAGGAAATAAAAGGAATCTAAATCGGAAAAGAAGAAGTAAAGCTGTCACTGTTTGCAGATGACATGATACTATACATAGAGAATCCTAAAGATGCTACCAGAAAACTACTAGAGCTAATCAATGAATTTGGTAAAGTAGCAGGATACAAAGTTAATGCACAGAAATCTCTGGCATTCCTATATACTAATGATGAAAAATCTGAAAGTGAAATCAAGAAAACACTCCCATTTACCATTGCAACAAAAAGAATAAAATATCTAGGAATAAACCTACCTAAGGAGACGAAAGACCTGTATGCAGAAAATTATAAGACACTGATGAAAGAAATTAAAGATGATACAAATAGATGGAGAGATATACCATGTTCTTGGATGGGAAGAATCAACATTGTGAAAATGACTCTACTACCCAAAGCAATCTACAGATTCAATGCAATCCCTATCAAATTACCACTGGCATTTTTCACAGAACTAGAACAAAAAATTTTGCAATTTGTATGGAAACACAAAAGACCCCGAATAGCCAAAGCAATCTTGAGAACGAAAAAAGGAGCTGGAGGAATCAGGCTCCCTGACTTCAGACTATACTACAAAGCTACAGTAATCAAGACAGTATGGTACTGGCACAAAAACAGAAAGATAGATCAATGGAACAGGATAGAAAGCCCAGAGATAAACCCACACACATATGGACACCTTATCTTTGATAAAGGTGGCAGGAATGTACAGTGGAGAAAGGACAGCCTCTTCAATAAATGGTGCTGGGAAAACTGGACAGGTACATGTAAAAGTATGAGATTAGATCACTCCCTAACACCATACACAAAAATAAGCTCAAAATGGATTAAAGACCTAAATGTAAGGCCAGAAACTATCAAACTCTTAGAGGAAAACATAGGCAGAACACTCTATGACATAAATCACAGCAAGATCCTTTCTGACCCACCTCCTAGAGTAATGGAAATAAAAACAAAAATAAACAAATGGGACCTAATGAAACTGCAAAGCTTTTGCACAGCAAAGGAAACCATAATCAAGACCAAAAGACAATCCTCAGAATGGGAGAAAATATTTGCAAATGACAAAGGATTAATCTCCAAAATTTACAAGCAGCTCATGCAGCTCAATAACAAAAAAACAAACAACCCAATCCAAAAATGGGCAGAAGACCTAAATAGACATTTCTCCAAAGAAGATATACAGAATGCCAACAAACACATGAAAGAATGCTCAACATCATTAATCATTAGAGAAATGCAAATCAAAACTACAATGAGATATCATCTCACACCAGTCAGAATGGCCATAATCAAAAAATCTAGAAACAATAAATGCTGGAGAGGGTGCGGAGAAAAGGGAACACTCTTGCACTGCTGGTGGGAATGTGAATTGGTTCAGCCACTATGGAGAACAGTATGGAGGTTCCTTAAAAAACAACAAATAGAATTACCATATGAACCAGCAATCCCACTACTGGGCATATACCCTGAGAAAACCAAAATTCAAAAAGAGTCATGTACCAAAATGTTCATTGCAGTTCTATTTACAATAGCCCGGAGATGGAAACAACCTAAGCGCCCATCATCGGATGAATGGATAAAGAAGATGTGGCACATATATACAATGGAATATTACTCAGCCTTAAAAAGAAATGAAATTGAGCTATTTGTAATGAGATGGATAGACCTAGAGTCTGTCATACAGAGTGAAGTAAGTCAGAAAGAAAAAGACAAATACCATATGCTAACACATATATATGGAATTTAAGGGGAAAAAAAGTCATGAAGAACCTAGGGGTAAGAGAGGAATAAAGACACAGACCTACTGGAGAACGGACTTGAGAATATGGGGAGGGGGAAGGGTGAGCTTTGACAGGGCGAGAGAGAGTCATGGACATATACACACTAACAAATGTAGTAAGGTAGATAGCTAGGGGGAAGCAGTCGCAAGGCATAGGGATATTAGCTCGGTGCTTTGGGAAAGCCTGGAGGGGTGGGATAGGGAGAGTGGGAGGGAGGGAGACGCAAGAGGGAAGACATATGGGAACATATGTATATGTATAACTGATTCACTTTGTTATAAAGCAGAAACTAACACACCATTGTAAAGCAATTATACCCCAATAAAGACGTTTAAAAAAAAAAGAAATTAGCACAGATACCGTTCCATAAGCCAAATATATAATAGAAAAGACCTACTCCTTGCTCAACGAAATGGACTCAACACCCGATATTCAATGCCTCGGAATATTCCTGACAAGTAAGAATCTTAAAACCCATGGATTTATATGTCTCCATAAGGAAATCAAGCGTGTGTACAGCGGCCTAAACGCAGCAGTGAATATCCGATAAATCCCATTATCAAAATAAATTTCAAAAACAAAACACAATGACAGTGAAATAGAGAGCAATTCTTAAATAATTCATTCAGGGCTTGTGATGCAACCTGGATTTACCACAACTACACCCAGAGCTGGGTGAGACATAAGGCTGGACACTTCGGGCTGATAGCATTGGTGAGGTTCGGTGAGCAAATGCAGACCCTTTGAAGTCATACTGCATGGTACCCATTCCATGGGTCCCAACTCTCCAGGTTTAAGGGATTCTTCCTTCAGCTAAAACATGCATGGGAATCCCAGAGTATGGTCCACCGTGTGATTGGGAAACGTTGTCAAATGCATCTCAGGTTTCGTCCCCTGGTACTCGGGTTCACCATTCCAGACGCTTTACTAACACTCTCCCCACTTGGAGAGTCAGTGCCTTTAACCTCCTGTTTGGCACAGTTTGCAATTTCTGCGCAAGATGAACAGCAATAGGGAGAACCAATGAGGGACTAGCTGTAGATGTCTGCACGGGCAAACGTAACGCTCATTTCCCACCAGGAAGAGGAATTAACCAAAGGCTCAGCATGCCGTGCCAGAACCAGATTAGGGCCTGAAGCACTCCTGTGGTTTTGCGGTCAGCTCACAAGAAAGCGATTTGAAGAAAGGAGCTCAGGGGCACTGTAATTCACAAACCTGCAGAGTTATAAATGACAGCTATCGTCCAAAAATATCTGAAGTAAGGCTGCGAAGAGGACTTGAAAGCGGGGCAGAATTCCAGGAATACAATTTCAGGAGGTAAACGGGAAGTCCTTTGAAAGCATATTAAAGAGGCAGAACCTCGACAATGATGCCCTTGGTCTAAAGGGCATATCCGGTTTTTCCAGGGCCCTCATTAAAGAGGGTAGGAGGCTCCCAGCATGCTTCAGTGGCCAACAGAGGGCCCACCTCGCCAAGGCGACGTGAGCCAACCAGGCAGGAATGACCTCACATCAGAGGGCCCACCTCACAGAAGGTTAAAGTACCCAGCCAGGATCAGACTCTCACCAGAGTGCCCACATCAGCTAGGGGCTGGGAACCAGGCAGGAGTGTCTTCACACCCATGGGGCCACATCATCGAAAGTTGAGGTACCCAACACATGTTGTCTCAAACCAGAGGACCCACATCACCATGGATCTCGGATCGAGTCAGGCAGGAGTAGCCTCACAACACAGGGCCAATAGAATAAAAAAGCTGAGGAATCCTGCAGTGGGAACCTCCCAGCAGGTGGCCCAGAGCACCGAGTCTATGCGAACCAGGCCACAGTGAACTCACAGCAGAGGGCCCACATCATGAAACTGTGAGCAACCCAGCCATTGTGACCTCAGAGGAGAAGGCCCACATTCCCATGGGGTTGGGAACATGGCACGAGTGTCCTCACACCACTTAGCATGTATCAGAAAATGTGGGTACCCAGCAGTTAGGGCCTGACGCCAGAGGGCCCTCATCACGGAGGGGAGGAGGCTCCCAGCAGGCTCCAACTGACACAAGAGGGCCGACGTTGCCAAGGCGGGGTGTGCCAGCCAAGCAGGAGTGACCTCACAGCAGAGGGCCCACCTCACAGAAGGGTGAGGAACCCAGCCAGGATCACACTCTCATCAGAGGACCCACATCACCAAGGGGATAGGAACCAGGCAGGAGTGTCCTCACACCAGTGGGGCCACATAATTGAAAGGTGAGGGACCCAGCACACGTAGACTCAAACCAGAGCACACACTTCACCATGGGGCCTGGAGTGAAGCAGGCAGGAGGAGTCTCAAAACAGAGGGCCCATAGAAGAAAAAAGGTGAGGAATCCCGCAGTTGGAACCTCCCTGCAGTCGGCCAGCAGCAGCGAGGCTATGGGATCCAGGCCGGAGTGAACTCACACCAGAGGGCCCTCATCATGAAACTGAGCAACCCAATGTTGGGACCTCAGAGCAGAAGGCCAACATTCCCATGGGGTTGGGAACCTGGCAGGAGTGTACTCGCACCACAGGGTGCACATCAGAAAATTTTGGGAGCTCAGGAGTTAGGGCCTGACGCCAGCGGTCCCTCATTACCGAGGGGAGGAGACCCTCAGCAGGCACCAACTCCCAACTGAGGGCCCATGTATCCAAGGTGACGTGTGCCAGTCAGGCAGGAGTGACCTCACAGCAGAGGGCCTACCTCACAGAAGAGTGAGGAACCCAGCCAGCATAAGACTCTCACCAGAGAACCCACATCACCAAGGGGATCGGAAAAAGGCAGGAGTGTCCTCACACCAGTGGGGCCACATTATACAAAGGTGAGGAACCCAGCACATGTGGCCTAAACCAGAGGACCCACATTTCCAAGGGGCTCCGAGTGAGGCAGGCAGGAGTAGCCTAACAACACAGGGCCCACAGAATAAAAAATGTGAGGAATCCAGCAGTTTGAACCTCCCAGCAGGTGGCCCAGATCATGGAGTCTATGGGACCCAGGCCACAGTGAACTCACAGCAGAGGGCCCACATCATGAAACTGTGAGCAACCCAGCCGGTGGGACCTCAAAGCAGAAGGCCCACATCCCCATGGGGATGGGAACCTCACAGGAGTGTCCTCGCACAACTTAGAACATATCAGAAAATGGGGGAACCCAGCAGTTAGGGCCTGACGCCAGAGGGCCCTCATCACCGAGGAGAGGAGGCTACCAGCAGGCTCCAAATGCCACCAGAGGGCCGACGTCACCAAGGCAATGGGAGCAAGCCAGGCAGGAGTTACCTCACAGCAGAGGGCTCACCTCACAGGAGTGTGAGGAACCCAACCAGGATCAGACTCTAACCAGAGGGCCCACATCACCAAGGGGATGGAAACCAGGCAGGAGTGCCCTCACACCAGTGGGGCCACATCAGCAAAAGGTGAGGAACACAGCACATGTGGCCTCAAACAAGGGGACACACATCACGAAAGGGCTGGGAGTGAGGCATGCAGGAGGAGACTCAAAACAGAGGGCCCATGGAATAAAAAAGGTGAGGAACCCCGCAGTTGGAAGCTCCAAGCAGGTGGCCCAGAGCACCGATGCTATGGGATCCATGCCGGAGTGAACTCACAGTAGACGGCCCACATTCTGACACTGTGAGCAACCCAGCCGTTGGGACCTCACAGCAGAAAGCCCACATCCCCATGGGGATGGGACCCTGGCAGGAGTGTACTCGCATGACAGGCCGCACATCAGAAAATTTTGGGAGCCCATGAGCTAGGGCCTGACGCCAGTGGGTCCTCATTACCGAGGGGAGGAGACTCCCAGCAGGCACCAACTCCCAAGTGAGGGCGCACATCGCCAAGGTGACGTGTGCCAGCCAGGCAGGAGTGACCTCACAGCAGAGGGCCCACCTCCCAGAAGTGTGAGGAATCCAGCCAGGATCAGACTCTCACCAGAGGGCCCCCATCACCAAGGGGATGGGAACCAGGCAGGAGTGTCCTCACACCAGTGGGGCCACATCAATAAAAGTGAGGAAACTGGCACAGGTGGCCTCAAACCAGAAGACCTACATCACAAATGGGCTGGGAGTGAGTCAGGAAGGAGGAGCGTGAAAACACAGGACCCAAAGAATAAAAAAGGTAAGGAATCCAGCAGTAGGAACCTCCCAGCAGGCGGCTCAGAGCACAGAGTCTATGGGATCTAGGCCTGAGTGAACTAACACCAGAGAGCCAACATCATGAAACGGTGAACAACACAGGTGTTGGGACCTTAGAGCAGAAGGCCCACATGCCCATGGGAATGGGAACCTGGCAGGAGTGCCCTCGCACCACTTAGCACGTATCAGAAAATGTGGGAACCCAGCAGTTAGGGCCTGATGCCAGAGGGCCTCATCACCGAGGGGAGGAGGCTCCCAGCAGGCTCCAACTGCCACCAGAGGGCCGACGTCGCCAAGGTGGGGTGTGCCAGCCAGGCAAGAATGACCTCAGAGAAGAGGGCCCACCTCACAGAAGTGTGAGGTACCCAACCAGGATCAGACTCTCGCCGGAGGGACCACATCACCAAGGGGATGGGAAGCAGGCAGGAGTGTCCTCACACCAGTGGGGCCACATCATCAAAAGATGAGGAACCCATCACATGTGGCCTCAAACCAGAGGACACACATCACCAAAGGGCTGGGAGTGAGGCAGGTGTCTGGAGGAGCACATTTAACTCTAATTTCCCACCAGGAAGAGGAATTAACCAAAGGCTCAGAGTGCCGTGCCACACCCTGATTACGGCCTGAAGCAAACCTGTGGTTTTGTGGCCAGCTTTCAAGGAAGCGAGTTAAGAAAGGAAATCACGGGCGCTGTAATTCACAAACCGACAGAGTTATAAATGACAGCTATTGGCAAAAATATATTGAAGTAAGTCTGCAAAGAGGACTTGAAAACGAGGCAGAATTGCAGGAATCATATATCAGGAGGTAGATTGGAATTGCGTTTAAAGCATGTGAAAAGCGGCAGATCTTTGACAGTGATGCACTTGGACAAAAAGTGCGTATACATTTTTTCCTGAATATATTCAGAAAAAACGCATATGCACTTTTTGGCCAACCAAGCACTCCAGCAATGGAAATCCACACTACATTGAAGTCTCATTTCCCATTCGTCAAAAGGGCCATCTGAAAAAAGTGTAAAAACCAGAAACACAGGACAGGCCATGGAGAACAGGGAGCCTTGTTATGCTGATGGGCGGGATGTAAATTGCCAACAGACACTCTGGAGATGTTTATGGTGTATCCTGAAACATCTGAAAAACAAAGCTACAGAGCCTAGGGCACTTCCACTTTTGCCCCTATAGCTTAGGAAATTTAAAATCAACAAGACACAGCCAACACAAAATTTAGGGCTGCTGTGTTTACAAGAACCTCCAGTCCAGTACAAATTAAATATCCCAGAAAGAAAAAAATGGATAAAGAAGTTGTGCTACCTACGTACAACGGAATATCACTCAGCAATGAAATCAATGTCATCAGGCCTGTAGCAGCAAATTGAGTGGATTTAGGTATGATGATTCTAAGAGAAATATGTCACACACAGAAAGATAATTATCATAAGATATCACTAATAGAGGGAGTGTAAACTTGGCTACACATAAACTAAATTACAAAACCGAACAGAGTCTCACATTTAGATAAAAAACTTATGCATCCTTAAGGGGAAAGTTGAGTTGGGGTGCTGTATAAAACCAGAGATTGAAATTAGCACACATACCGTTCCATAAGCCAAATATGTAATAGACAAGACCTACTCTTTTCTCAACAAAATAGACTCCTCCATGGTGTATCACCTCACACCTGTTAGAATGGGCATCATCAGAAAATCTACAAACAACAAATGTTGGAATGGGTGTGGAGATAAGGAACCCTCTTCCACTATTTTTGGGAATGTAAATTGATACAGTCACTGTGGAGAACGTTATGGAGTTTCTTATAAAACTAAGAATAGAATTACCATATGATACAGCAATCCCAGTACTGGGCATATACCCAGACAAAACCATAAATCAAAAAGAGACATTCACCGCAATGTTCATTGCATCACTATTTACAATATCCAGGTAATGCAAGCAACCTAAATGTCCACAGACAGACGAATGCATAAAGATGTGGTACAAATATAAAATGGAATATTACTAAGCCATAAAAAGGAATGAAATTGGGTCATTTGTAGAGACGTTGATGGATCTAGAGACTGTCATACAGAGTGAAGTAAGTCAGAAAGAGAAAAACAAATCTTGTGTATTAATGCATATATGTGGAACCTAGAAAAATTGTACAGATGAACCGTTTTGCAAGGCAAAAATACAGCAACAGATGTAGACAACAAACGTATGGACACCAAGGGGGGAAAGCTGTTGGGGGTGGTGGTGGAAGGAGTTGACATATTGGGATTGGCATGTATACATTTATATGTATAAAAGCGATAACCACAAAGAACCTGCTTTATAAAAAAATAAAATAAAATTCAAAGTTAAAAAAATAAAATTAAAAAAATTAAAACAGAAAAAATATTCTTCCCTTCACATACATGTATTTATATGAATAAATTATTTCCATGCTTATATCTGTAAATACAAAAAAGAGGAATAAAATCTACCTTGAACCAAAAATGAAAAAAAGAAAAAAAAACAGAACCTACAAGTTACACAGAGGAAAACCGTATCAGGGCACTTGCTCCAGTTGTAAACAATTCTGAAGTTGGTCAGTGGTGGGGAATCATCTCCCATTCAGCCAGCATGCCCTACGCAACAAGCGTCCTCATTGCAAAGCTGGGGGACCGTGCCGAGGCATCTGTGAGTAAACGTGGGCTGAGCCCCAGGCCAGCTGCTGCTGAAATGTTCCCACCCTTCCCAGGTAAAACACCTGAATATGTACAAGGACTTGAAAGCCTAGAGGAAGGGCCATGGAGCCACATGAGTGACAGCATGCCAGCCGACTTGGTGCCTGCAGGCCAGCCAGGATGGTCCTGGCCCTGGGTACTCTTCTGGAAGCTTTCCATTTCCCTGCCTGAGATACCCCTGCTGTCCCGGCCCCCACTGCATTCTTCCTTCCTCACCTCTGCCCAGGGAGAAATTCAAGCGGCAGGTATGGGTGACACATCCTCTTCTTTAGGAGGTGGCATCTTGGCAACTGCTGCAGAAAGTCCAGCAGAGCCCCACTCACACTGGGCCACCCACAAAGCCGTGGCATCTCACTCCCTCCCACCAGCCCAGCCCCGAGACTGCTGACAGGGCAGAGAAAATGGCGTCAGGCACAGCTGCAGGGGCTCTTGCTGCCTGGAGCGGTGTTTATATTGATCTCAACCCAGGCACACCTGGGGAGGACTGGTCGGCATGGTAAGGCTTCCCAGGCCAGCCAATAATCACCCCTCAGGGGCTCACAGTTGCCGAAAATGGAAATTTCTGAATCGGCCAGGTCCAAGGAACAGGTGTGGGCTCCTGAGAGTCAGGATGGACAAGGGGCTGCAGCTCTGGCTTGTTTTCTAATTATATTATCTGGCCCATGAGTGGGAGACAACTTCAAGAAAACCCTCTCCTAATGAGAGGAACCCAGGAGTCAGGGAGAGGAGGGGTGGGTGGTGGGTGGAGACAGAGGCCTGGTGCCCCGGGTGCAGTGGAAGTCTCTGGAAGACCAGGTGGAGGGAGGCCACACAGAGTGATGCCCAGGGTCACAGACCTGTCGGAGCTGCTGTTTGTTAGTTCAAGTCCTGCTCTGAGGTGCTCTGTGTCAGATCTGAGTGACAGGTGAGCTGGTAGTGCTCTGCAATGAGGGCGATGTGCACGGTTCCTCTGTGCCCAGCCCTGCCACCGTAACTGCAAGGGTAGCTCTGTATCCTGAGAGGGGCCTGACCACGAAAGCCCCGTGGTCTGGGGTGGGGGTAGGGTACCTGCGCAGGTGATCTCCATATCCTGGGATTGGCTTGATCTCGAGAGCCCCATGGGCTGCTGGAGTCCTGGTAAAGGATGTCAGGACAGTCAGTGAAGCCACCAAGGATATACCTCCAGTAGTTCCTAAAACCTACACCCTGCTGGTCATTCTACCAACCACCAGGACATGGTATTCTGTATTAGTCTTCAATGATGCCTTCTTTTGTATTCCGTTAGTGTCAGAGTCACAAGAAATTTTGGCTTGTGAGTGGCAGGACTCAACATACAACTAAAACAATACTTCTGGGCCGTCTTGCCCAAAGGGTTCAAAAATTCCCACACCATCTTTGGGGAAAGCTCAGCTAAAGACCTAAAAGTTCTACCACTGGAAAAGGAAACACTCCTTCAGTATGCAGACGACATTCTGATCACCAGCCCTACTAAGGAGACCTCTGAACTACCAAGCCAATAAAGGATACAAGTTGTCCAAGAAAAAGCTCAAATATCACAGACTACGGCGACCTGCCTGGGCTTCATTCTCACAGAAGGTCGGAGAAGCCCATCCCAGGAAAGGGAAGAAACAATTTACAGCCTTACCCATATCTAAAACTAGAAGACAGCTTAGGGGTCCCCAGGGAGGCCAGGGTTTGCTGCTTCTGGATCCCTAACTACAGTCTACTAGCTGGACCTCTATATGAAACACTGAAAGGAAAAGATGATGATCCTTTTGAATAGAATCCAGAAGTGGCCTTTCAAGAATGGAAAGAGCAGTCAATTCAGACCCTTGCCCTGGAACTCCCTAATTTAGCTAAACCCTTTGATCTTTACATTCCTGGTGAAAAGGGAATCGCCATTGGAGTATTAGTGCAAAAACTGGGACCACTTGAAATGGAACAATGCAAGAATGCCATCCAGGTAGGATAAACTACAGTCACCAAGGGACTTGGCCCACTGCCACATCTGGCCAAGATACTGGCGGTATCTAAAAACCTGGAAATCAGCAGCACAAAAGGCCACCTCCCTCCTAAGGGAAAAGGACCCCACGTGGTGATCCTAACCCCCAACCATGCCCTGAAGTTGCAGGGTTTGCTCCGTGGGCACACTGACCTCGAATGAGGTGGCCCTCCCACTCCAACCTCCAGAGAGATAACCGGGAGCAACGGGGCACCATGACGACTCATGTGACCATCACTTGACCTGGAGTTTCTCTCATAAAACAACAAGAGTGTGTCCCAAAAGAGTAGACTACTGCTTGCAGGACTTACTGCACCCAGAGCGGACCTAATAATCTTGGCAGGGGAAAAGTATATCACGCTGTCAGCATAGAAAAGCCTACAGACACTGTGATAATGGTGGCCAATAAGACAGGCTGGACTCCTGTTTACTTCAAAAGGCTGTTGACTCAGTGGCCATCATGATCCTTCATCACCACTGACCCTGGATTGTCTGGGAGTTGAGCGGACAGGGTCCTGACACCTGGTGCTGTTTTTACGTTAATCCAGAGGCCTAATTGAAGAAAGCGCAGACTACTGGTCGGAGCATCTAGGCTGGCAGAAACGGTCAGCCTAAGGTGGCCGAACAAATGTGGGGCGGGGTGAACCTGGACCTCACAGCGTCACTGCACATCTCCTTTCTGGACCCTTAAAGGTCATTAGAATCTATAACACTTCCAATACTGGTGCTCAGGCGGACGAGCAGGGAGGCAGGAGGCCTGGGGACAATCAACGTCACCTGGAGGCTGCTGGGGAGAAGTTCTGACCCTCGCACACGGGTATGAGGGCTCCTAACTCAGCACTCAGCAGTTACATATGAAGGGTCTGCACCCTCAGCACTCTAAGAATGAGGAAGGGGACAAAATGCAGAAGAGGGGTTTGTCCCAGGCAAAGCCCCTTAAAAATCCCTGGGAGATAAAAATAGAATCTGGGCAATAAAATAAAGTCTAACCTTTTTTATCCTTTGTGCTTTGTCTAATTTCACGTGCTCCTAGGGTCCCGCATACAGAGGTTCAACAGCCGGCACTTCAGACCAGATTTCCTAGTGCAGAATGGCTGGGTCGACACTTCAGCTCCTGGAGCACAGTGCAGACTCCGCGATATAGAGCCTGAGCTGCAGCCAACCGGGCCCTCGAGAGCTCCGCCCCCTCCCTCCCACTGACTCTGACAGGATCTCTACACAGCAGCCCAGCCCACAGCCCACGGGGTAGCACATGCTCTCACCTCTCCATTCTCTGATCAAAATATAAAGTTTCCTTTGCTTCTGAACCAAACTCAGTCTCGATCTTTTGGCTCCAATGACACTGGGCAGGGGGACACTTGTTGGGATCCACTCTGGAGGATCAGTAACAGAAATTGAGAACATTGTAACTTCAATGAACAGATGTGTGAGCCAAACTGTAATTAACATAGAACAGTGTATAAGGCTCGGTTAAAATAAGATGTTTCTAACACTTCCATTTGATATTTCCATCACTTTATTATAAGCAAGTTCAGTGAAAAGGTTTGTCTTATTTGTCAGGTCAATATTAGAGAAACGAAGTGATTTCTTTCCAAGGATGTACATCTAGTAATCTTGGTTAAAGCTTCAATCTTGTTTTAAATGCTTTTCCATTGAAAATGATACCTCTCTTTCAGCTCCCCCATTTATGAGAAGTATAAAGTCTTATAATTTATTATTACCAAAGGGGAAAGGTGAGAGGAGGGATAAATTAACAGTTTGAGATTAACACATACACACTGCTATGTATAAAATCGATCATCAACAAGGAACTACTCTATAGCACAGGGAACTACACTCAATATTTTGCAATAACCTATAAGGGGAAATAATCTGAAAAAGAATAGATATTTTTATTGACATCATCTATCAATGACAGTTAAAATGGAACCTAAGGGAAGCCGGTGGTGAGTGCTTCTGACCCTGAAGACTTCAGTCATCTAAACTTTGGACTCTGCCTACTTCCCAAGGCCCTTAATGAACATATGTGTAGCCGTAGCTTAAAAAATTCCCCAGTTTGGGTTGTGGAGAGACACTGATTTTGTAAAAGCCCTGGTGTTCTCCTCATATGAATGGGACACTTTCTACAGCTAAAACATGCCTGTCACACCCAGAGGATGGTATAACATCTGATCGGGAAGAGTTTGGAAAAGGCATCTCATCTCCTCATCTCCTGGTGCTCGGGTTCACCCCTCCAGCGTCTTTACGAACAGTCTCCCCACTTGGAGATGTCAGCACTGTCAACATCTTGTTGCAGACAGTTTGGAATTTGTCCAGAGGATGAAGCAGAAGGTGGAGGAACAATGAGAGACAAGTCTTAGGTGTTCGGACAGGCACATGTCACTCTTATTTCCAATCAGGAAGACGAATTGACCAAAGGCTAGGGTTGCCCATGGAAACAGAATAGGGCTTGAGGAAATCCCGCTGCTTTGTGGCCAGTTCCCATAAACACAAGTTGAAAAATGGAACTCAGGGACACTAAAATTCACGAAACTGCAGAGTTGAAAATATCTGTCACTGAAAAATGTCTTGGGGAAAGTCAGAGAAAAGGATGTGTAAGCAACGGAGAATGGCAGGAAAGGGATTGGAAGAGGTAGAAAGGACTCGCCATTAAGCACAAGAAAAGGGGCTGAACATTGCCAACATTGCAGTTGGCCAAAAAGGGTGTATGCGTCTTTTTCTGTATATATTCAAGAAAAGGGCATACACTTTTTTAGCCAACCAAACAGGTGGGCACTGGAAATCAATACTACAAAACATATCACTTCGCATCAGTCAGAAGAGCCGTCCTCATAAAGTGTAAACACCAGAAATGCAGGACAGGGCAAGGAGAAAAGGGAGCCCTGTGAGGCTTATACTGGAAATGTATATTGCCAACGGTCACTCTGGAGAAGTGTATTGTGTTTACTAAAGCATCTAAAAAATGAGCTACAGAGCACAGGGCACTTGCACTCATGGACGTATATCTTGGGAAAAACAAAAATCGAGAGGACACAGGCACCCCAATGTATACCGCCTCACTGTTTAAAAGATCCTCGACTAGGATATAACTTAAATGTCTCTGGAGGGAAAAAATGGATACAGATGTGGTGCTTATGTAGAGTGGAATATGACTCAGCCTGGAAATCAATGAAATATGGCCACTTGTAACAACTCCAGAGGAGTTACGTATGATCATTCAAAGTCAGAGAATTCAAAAACAAAAAGACATACTATATCACTAATACATGGAATGTAAACTTGGCTACACATGAACTGAATTACAAAACAGAACAGGGTCTCAAATATAGAAAACCAACTTATTCTTGCTTAAGGATAAAGGTGAGTTGGGGTGCTGCATAAAACCAGAGATTGAAATTAGCACAGATACAGTTCCATAAGCCAAATATGTAATAGTCAAGACCTACAACTTGCTCAACAAAATGGACTCAACACCCCATATTCAACGCCTAGGAATATACCTGACTAATAAGAATCTTCAAACCCATGGTTTTATATGTCTCTGTAAGAGAATCAAGCGTGTGTACAGTGGCATGAACACATCAGTGAAAATACGATAAATCCCATTATCAAAATAAATTACAGAAACAAAAAACACAATGACAGTGAAATAGAGAGCAATTCTTAAATAACTCATTCAGTGCCTGTGATGCAACCTGGATTTACCACATCTACACCCAGAGCTGAGTGAGACATAAGGCTGGACACCAGGCTGATAGCATTGGTGAGGTTCGGTGAGCAAATTCAGACCCCTTGAAGTACCCATTCCATGGGTCCCAACTCTCCAGGTTTAAGGGATTCTTCCTTCAGCTAAAACATGCCTGGGAAACCCACAGTATAGTGCACCGTGTGACTGGCAAACGTTTTCCAATGCATCTCAGGTTTCGTCCCCTTTTACACGGGTTCACCATTCCAGATGCTTTACTAACACTCTCCCCACTTGGAGAGTCAGTGCCTTTAAACTCGTGTTTGGCACAGTTTGCAATTTCTGCGCAAGATGAACAGGAATAGGGAGAACCAATGAGAGACTAGCTGTAGGTGTCTGCCCGGGCAAATGTAATGCTCATTTCCCACCAGGAAGAGGAATTATCCAAATTCACAAACCTGCAGAGATATAAATGACAGCTATCGTCCAAATATATATTGAAGGAAGTCAGCGAAGAGGACTTGAAAGTGGGGCAGAAATTCAGGAAAACGATTTCAGTGGGTAGACTGGAATTGCATTTAAAGCATAGGAAAAGAGGCAGAAGGTCGACAATGGTGCACTTGGCCAAAAAGTACGTATGCGTTTTTTCCTGAAAATATTCAGGAAAAAACGCATACGCACTTTTTGGCCAACCAAGCAAGCATGTTAAAGAAATCTGCACTACAGTGAAGTCTCACAGCCCCCCAGTCAAAAGGGCCATCTGAAAAAAGTGTGAAATCCAGAAAGGCAGCACAGGCCATGGAGAACAGAGAGCCGTGTTATGCTGATGGACGGGATGTAAATTGCCAACAGCCACTCTGGAGAAGTGTATAGTGTTTCCTCAAACACCTAAAAAACAAAGCAATGGAGCTTACGGAACTTCCACTTATGGTCCTATAGCTTAGGGAAATTAAAATCAAAATCACACAGCCACCCCAAAGTTTCCAACGGCTCTGTTTACAAGAACCTTGTCTATGGTACAAGTTAAATATCCCAGAATGAAAAAATGGATAAAGAAGTTGTGGTATGTACGTACAATGGAATGTCACTCACCAATGAAATCTATGTCATCAGGTCCGTCGTGGCATAATGAGTGGATTCAGGTACGATGATTCTAAGTGAAATAAGACACACAGAAAATGAAAAATCATAAGATATCACTAATACACGGAACATAAACTTGGCTACACATGAACTGAATTACAAAACAGAACAGGGTCTCAAATTTAGAAAACCAACTTATGCTTGCTTATGGGGAAAGGTGAGTTGGGGTGCTGCATAAAACCAGAGATTGAAATTAGCACAGATAATGTTCCATAAGCCAAATATATAATAGACAAGACCTACACCTTGCTCAACGAAATGGACTCAACACCCCATATTCAACGCCTGGGAATATACCTGACAAGTAAGAAACTTAAGACCCATGGATTTATATGTCTCCATAAGGAAGTCAAGCGTGTGTACAGTGGCCTAAATGCAGCAGTGAAAATCCGATAAATCCCATTAACAAAATAAATTTCAAAAACAAAACACAATGACAGTGAAATAGAGAGCAATTCTTAAATAATTCATTCAGGGCTTGTGATGCAACCTGGATTTACCACATCTACACCCAGAGCTGGTTGAGACATAAGGCTGGACACATCGGGCTCATAGCATTGGTGAGGTTTGGTGAGCAAACGCAGACCCTTTGAAGTCATATTGCATGGTAGCCATTCCATGGGTCCCAACTCTCCAGGTTTAAGGGATTCTTCCTTCAGCTAAAACATGCATGTGAAACCCAGAGTATGGTCCGCCGTGTGATTGGGAAACGTTTTCAAATGCATCTCAGGTTTCGTCCCCTGGTACTCGGGTTCACCGTTCCAGACGCTTTACTAACACTCTCCCCACTTGGAGAGTCAGTGCCTTTAACCTCCTGTTTGGCACAGTTTGCAATTTCTGCGCAAGATGAACAGGAATAGGGAGAACCAATGAGAGACTAGCTGTAGGTGTCTGCACGGGCAAATGAAACGCTCATTTCCCACCAGGAAGAGGAATTAACCAAAGGCTCAGCGTTCCCTGCCGGAACCAGGTTAGGGCCTGAAGCAATCCTGCGGTTTTGCGGCCAGCTCACAAGAAAGCGAGTTGAAGAAAGGAGCTCAGGGGCACTGTAATTCACAAACCTGCAGAGATATGAATGACAGCTATCATCCAAAAATGTATTGAAGTAAGTCTTCGAACAGGACTTGAAAGCGGGGCAGAATTTCAGGAAAAGGATTTCAGGGGGTAGACTAGAATTGCACTTAAAGCATAGGATAAGAGGCAGAATGTCGACAATGATGCACTTGGACAAAAAGTGCGTATGCGTTTTTTCCTGAATATATTCAGGTAAAAACGCATATGCACTTTTTGGCCAACCAAGCAAGCGTGTAAAGGAAATCTCCACTACAATGAAGTCTCACTGCCCCCCGGTCCAAAGGGCCATCTGAATCAAGTGTAAAATCAGAAACGCAGGAGATGTCATGGAGAAGAGGGAGCCTTGTTATGCTGATGGGCGGGATGTAAATTGCCAACAGCCACACTGGAGAAGTGTATGGTGTTTCCTGAAACACGGAGGAAACAAAGCAACACAGCCTATGGCACTTCCACTTAGAGTCCTATAGCTTAGGGAAATTTAATTCAAAAACACACATCTACCCCAAAATTTGGGACGGCTCTGTTTACAAGAACCTCGTCTACGGTACAAGTTAAATATCCGAGAAAGCAAAAAATGGATAAAGAAGTTGTGGTACGTACGAACAATGGAATATCACTCAGCAATGAAATCTACGTCATCAGGCCCGTAGCGGCATAATGAGTGGATTCACGTACGACGATTCTATGAGAAATAAGTCACACAGAAATAGAAACATCATAAGATATCACTAATACACGGAACGTAAACTTGGCTACACATGAACTGAATTACAAACAGAACAGGGTCTCAAATTTAGAAAGCCAACTTAGGCTTGCTTATGGGGAAAGGTGAGTTGGGGTGCTGCATAAAACCAGAGATTGAAATTAGAACAGATACCGTTCCATAAACCAAATATATAATAGACAAGACCTACTCCTTGCTCAACGAAATGGACTCAACACCCCATATTCAACGCCTGGGAATATACCTGACAAGTAAGAATCTTAAGACACATGGATTTATATGTCTCCATAAGGAAATCAAGCGTGTGTACAGCGGCCTAAACGCAGCAGTGAAAATCCGGTAAATCCCAGTATCAAAATAAATTTCACAAACAAAACACAATGACAGAGAAATAGAGAGCAATTCTTAAATAATTCATTCAGGGCTTGTGATGCAACCTGGATTTACCACATCTACACCCAGAGCTGGGTGAGACATAAGGCTGGACACTTCGGGCTGATAGCATTTGTGAGGTTCGGTGACCAAACCAGACCCTTTGAAGTCATACTGCATGGTACCCATTCCATAGGTGCCAACTCTCCAGGTTTAAGAGATTCTTCCTTCAGCTAAAACATGCATGGGAAACCCAGAGTATGGTCCACCGTGTGATTGGGAAACGTTTTCAAATGCATCTCAGTTTTCGTCCCCTGGTACTCGGGTTCACCATTCCAGACGCTTTACTAACACTCTCCCCACTTGGAGAGTCAGTGCCTTTAACCTCCTGTTTGGCACAGTTTGCAATTTCTGCGCAAGATGAACAGGAATAGGGAGAATCAGTGAGAGACTAGCTGTAGGTGTCTGCATGGGCAAATGGAATGCTCATTTCCCACCAGGAAGACGAATTAACCAAAGGCTCAGCGTGCCCTGCCGGAATCAGATTAGGGCCTGAAGCAATCCTGCAGTTTTGTGGCCAGGTCACAAGAAAGCAAGTTGAAGAAAGGAGCTCAGGGGCACTGTAATTCACAAACCTGCAGAGTTATGAATGACAGCTACCGTCCAAAAATGTATTGAAGTAAGTCTTCGAACAGGACTTGAAAGCGGGGCAGAATTTCAGTAAAACGATTTCAGGGGGTAGACTGGAATTGCACTTAAAGCATAGGAAAAGAGGCAGAATGTCGACAATGATGCACTTGGCAAAAAGCCCTATGCATTTTTTCGTGAATATATTCACGAAAAAATGCATACGTGCTTTTTGGCCAACCAAGCAAGCGTGTAAAGGAAATCTGCACTACAATTAAGTCTCACTGCCCCCCGGTCAAAAGGGCCATGTGGAAAAAGTGTAAAATCCAGAAAGGCAGGACAGGTCTTGGAGAACAGGGAGCCTTGTTATGCTGATGGGCGTGATGTAAATTGCCAACAGGCACTCTGGAGAAGTGTATGGTGTTTCCTGAAACACGTAGGAAACAAAGCAACACAGCCTATGGCACTTTCACTTATGGTCCTATAGCTTAGGGAAATTAAAATCAAAAACACACAGCCACCCCAAAGTTTGGGACGGCTCTGTTTACAAGAACCTCGTCTACGGTACAAGTTAAATATCCGAGAAAGCAAAAAATGGATAAAGAAGTTGTGGTACGCACGTACAATGGAATATCACTCAGCAATGAAATCTACGGCATCGGGCCCGTAGCAGCATAATGAGTGGATTCAGGTACGATGATTCTACGAGAAATAAGTCACACAGAAAAAGAAACATCATAAGATATCACTAATACACGGAATGTAAACTTGTCTACACATGAACTGAATTACAAAACAGAACAGGGTCTCAAATTTAGAAAACCAACTTATGCTTGCCTATGGGGAAAGGTGAGTTGGGGTGCTGCATAAAACCAGAGATTGAAATTAGCACAGATACCATTCCATAAGTCAAATATATAATAGACAAGACCGACACCTTGCTCAACGAAATGGACTCAACACCCCATATTCAACGCCTGGGAATATACCTGACAAGTAAGAATCTTAAAACACATGGATTTATATGTCTCCATAAGGAAAGCAAGCCTGTGTACAGCGACCTAAACGCAGCAGTGAAAATCCGATAAATCCCATTATCAAAATAAATTTCAGAAACAAAACAAAATGCCAGTGAAATAGAGAGCAATTCTTAAATAATTCATTCAGGGCTTGTGATGCAACCTGGATTTACCATATCTACACCCAGAGCTGGGTGAGATATAAGGCCGGACACTTCGGGCTGATAGCATTGGTGAGGTTCGGTGAGCAAACACAGACCCTTTGAAGTCATACTGCATGGTACCCATTCCATAGGTCCCAACTCTCCAGGTTTAAGGGATTCTTCCTTCAGCTAAAACATGCATGGGAAACCCAGAGTATGGTCCACCGTGTGATTGGTAAACGTTTTCAAATGCATCTCAGTTTTCGTCCCCTGGTACTCGGGTTCACCATTCCAGACGCTTTACTAACACTCTCCCCACTTGGAGAGTCAGTGCCTTTAACCTCCTATTTGGCACAGTTTGCAAATTCTGCGCAAGATGAACAGGAATTGGGAGAACCAATGAGAGACTAGCTGTAGGTGTCGGCACGGGCAAATGTAACGCTCATTTCCCACCAGGAAGAGGAATTAACCAAAGCCTCCGCATGCTGTTCCGGAAGCAGACTGGGGCCTGAAGCAATCCTGCGGGTTTGCGGCCAGCTCACAAGGAAGCGAGTTGAAGAAAGGAGCTCAGGGTCACTGTAATTCACAAATCTGCAGAGTTATAAATGACAGCTATCATCCAAAAATATATTGAAGGAAGGCTCCGAAGAGGACTTGTAAGTGGGGCAGAATTGCAGGAAAACCATTTCAGGGGTTTGACTGCAATTGCCTTTAAAGCATAGGAAAAGAGGCAGAATGTCGACAATGATGCACTTGGCCAAAAAGGGCGTATGCGTTTTTTCCTGAATATATTCAGGAAAAAACGCATATGCCCTTTTTGTCCAACCAAGCAAGCATGTTAAAGAAATCTGCACTACAATGAAGTCTCACTGACCCCGGATCAAAAGGGCCATTTGAAAAATGTGTAAAATCCAGAAAAGCAGCACAGGCCCTGGAGAACAGGGAGCCTTGTTATACTGATGGGCGGGATGTAAATTGCCAACAGCCACTCTGGAGAAGTGTATGGTGTTTTCTGAAACACGTAGAAAACAAAGCAACACAGCCTATGGCACTTCCACTTATGGTCCTATAGCTTAGGGAAATTTAAATCAAAAACACACAACCACTCCAAATTTCGGACAGCTCTGTTTACAAGAACCTCGTCTATGGTACAAGCTAAATATCTCAGAAAGCGAAAAATGGATAAAAAAGTTGTGGTACGTACGTACAATGGTATATCATTCAGCAATGAAATCTATGTCATCAGGCCCGTAGCGGCATAATGAGTGGATTCAGGTACGATGATTCTACGTGAAATAAGTCACACAGAAAAAGAAACATCATAAGATATCACTAATACACGGAATGTAAACTTGGCTACACATGAAGTGAATTACAAAACACAACAGGGTCTCACATTTAGAAAACCAAATTACGTTTGCTTATGGGGAAAGGTGAGTTGAGGTGCCGCATAAAACCAGAGAATGAAATTAGCACAGATACCGTTCCATAAGCCATATATGTAATATACATGATCTACTCCTTGCTCAACGAAATGGACTCAACATCACATATTCAACCCCAAGAATATACGTGACTAGAATGAGTCTTAAAACCTATGTATTTATATGTCTCCATAAGGGAATCCAGTGTGTGTACATTGGCATAAACGCAGCATTGAACATCAGCTAAATCCCATTGTACAAATAAATTTTAAAAACTATCACAAAGACTGTGAAATAGAGAGCAATTCTTAAATAATTCATTCATGGCTTGTGATGAGACCTGGGTTTACCACATCCACACCCACAGCTGGGTTAGACATAAGGCTGGACACTTGGGGCTGATAGGATTGGTGAGGTTCGGTCAGCAAATGCAGACCATTAGAAGTAATACTGCATGGTACCTATTCCAAGGTTCCCAGCTTTCCCGGTTTAAGGGATTCGTCCTTCAGCTCAAACATGCATGGGGAATGCCGAGTATGGTCCACCGTGTGATCAGAAAACGTTTTTAAATGCATCTCTGTTTTCGTCCCCTCGTCCTCGGGTTCACCATTCAAGACACTTTACTAACACTCTCCCCACTTGGAGAGTCAGTGCCTTTAACCTCCTGTTTGGTACAGTTTGCAATTTCTGTGAAAGATGAACAGGAATAGGGAGAACCAATGAGAGACTAGCTGTGGGTTTGTGGACAGGCACATTTAACTCTCATTTCCCTCCAGGAAGAGGAACTAACCACAGGCTCAGCGTTCCATGCCGGAACCAGATTAAGGCCTGAAGCAATCCTGCGGTTTTGCGGCCAATTCACAAGAAAGCGAGTTGAAGTAAGAGGCTCAGGGGCACTGTAATTCACAAACCTGCAGAGTTATAAATGACAGCTATCGTCCAAAAATATATTCAAGTAAGGCTGCAAAGAGGACTTGAAAACGGGGCAGAATTGCCGGAATGCGATTTCAGGAGGTAGACGGGAATTGCTCTGAAAGCATAGGAAAAGAGGCAAAACCTTGACAATGATGCACTTGACCAAAAAGTGCATATGCGTTTTTTTCCAGGGCCCTCATTTACGAGGGTAGGAGGCTCTCAGCATGCTCCAGGGGCCAACAGAGGCCCCACGTTGCCAAGGTGACGTGACTCAGCCAGCCACGTGTGACCTCACATCAGAGGGCCCACCTCACAGAAGGGTAAGGAACCCAGCCAGGATCAGACTCTCACCAGAGGGCCCACATCACCAAGGGGATGGGAACCAGGCAGGAGTGTCCTCACACCCGTGGGGCCACATCATCGAAAGTTGAGGTACCCAGCACATGTAGCCTCAAACCAGAGGACCCACATCACCATGGGTCTCGGAGTGAGGCAGGCAGGATTAACCTCACAACACATGGCTCACTGTATAAAAAAGGTGAGGAATCCAGCAGTTGGAACTTCCCAGCAGGCGGCCCAGAGCACCGAGGGTATGAGATCCTGGCCACAGTGAACTCACAGCAGAGGGCCCTCATCGTGATACTGTAAGCAACCCAGCCGTTGTGACCTCAGAGCACAAGGCCCACATCCCCATGGGGAAGGGAACCAAGCAGGAGTGTCATCGCACCAGTGGGCACACATCAGAAAAGGTGGGGAGCACAGCAGTTAGGGCCTGATGCCAGAGAGCCCTCATCACTGAGGGGACGTAGCTTCCAGAAGGCCCCAACTGCTACCAGAGGCCCGATGTCACCAATGCGGGGTGTGCCAGCCAGGCAGGAGTGACCTCAGAGCAGAGGGCCAACTTCACAGAAGTGTGAGGAAACCAAAGATGATCAGACTCTCACCAGAGGGCCCACATCACCAAGGGAATGGGAACAGGGCAGGAGTGTCCTCACACCAGTGGGGCCACATCACCGAAATGTGAGGGACCCAGCACACGTGGCCTCAAACCAGAGGACACACATCAAAAAGGAGCTGGGAGTGAGGCAGGCAGGAGGAGCCTCAAAACAGCGGGACCATAGAATAAAAAAGGTGAGGAATCCCACAGTTGGAACCTCCCATCAGGCAGCCAGCAGCAGCGAGGCTATGGGATCCAGTCCTGACTGAACTCACAACAGAGGGCCCTCATCATGAAACTGTGAGCAACCCAGCCGTTAGGACCTCAGAGCAGAAGGCCCACATTTCCATGGGGTTGGGAACCTGTCAGAAGTGTACTCACACCACAGGGCACACATCAGAGAATTTTGGGAGCCCAGAAGTTAGGGCCTGACGCCAGAGGGCCCTCATTACCGAGGGGAGGAGACTCCAAGAAGGCACCAACTCCCAATTGAGGGCCCAGGTCACCAAGGTAACGTGTGACAGCCAGGCAGGAGTGAGCTCACAGCACAGGGCCTACCTCACAGAAGGGTGAGGAACAAAGCCAGGATAAGACTCTCACCAGAGGGCCCACATTAACAAGGGAATCAGAACCAGGCAGGAGTGTCCTCACGCCAGTGTGGCAATATCATAGAAAGGTGAGGAACCCAGCAAATGTGGCCTAAACCAGAGAACCCACATCTCCAAGGGGCTCGGAGTGAGGCAGGCAGGAGTAGCCTCACAACACAGGGCCCATAGAATAAAAAAGCTGAGGAATCCAGCAGTGGGAACCTCCCAACAGATGGCCCAGAGCACCCAGTCTATGCGATCCAGGCCTCAGTGAACTCACAGCAGAGGACCCATATCATGAAACTGTGAGCAACCCAGACGTTGGGACCTCAGAGCAGAAGGCCCACAACCTCATGGGGTTGGGAACATGGTAAGAGTGTCCTCGCACCACTTAGAACGTATCAGAAAATGTGGGTACCCAGCAGTTAGGGCCTGACACCAGAGGGCCCTCATCACCAAGGGGAGGAGGCTCACAGCAGGCTCCAACTGCCACAAAAGGGCCGACGTCGCCAAGGCGGGGTGTGCCAGCTGGGCAGGAGTGACCTCAGAGCAGAGGGCCCACCTCAAAGAAGTGTGAGGAACCCAACCAGGATCAGACTCTCACCAGAGGGCCCACATCCCCAAGGGGATGGGAACCAGGCAGGAGTGTCCTCACACCAGTGGGGCCACATCAGCGAAAGGTGAGGAACCCAGAACACGTGGCCTCAAAGCAGAGGACCCACATCACCAAGAGGCTCAGAGTGAGGCAGGCAGGAGTTGTCTCACAACACAGGGCCCATAGAATAAAAAAGGTGAGGAATCCAGCAGTTGGAAGCTCCAAGCAGGTGGCCCAGAGCACCGAGGCTATGGGATCAATGCCGGAGTGAACTCACAGCAGAGGGCCCACATCCTGACACTGTGAGCAACCCAGGCGTTGGGACTTCAGAGTAGAAGGCCCAAATCCCCATGGGGATGGGATCCTGGCAGGAGTGTCATCGCACCAGTGGGCACACATCAGAAAATGTGGGGATACCAGCAGTTAGGGCCTAACGCCAGACGGCCCTCATCACAGAGGGGAGGAGGCTCCCAGCATGCTCCAACTGCAACCAGAGGCCCCATGTGGCCAAGGCGGTGTGTGCCAGCCAGGCAGGAGTGACCTCACAGCAGAGGGCCTTCCTCCCAGAAGTGTGAGGAATCCAGCCAGGATCAGACTCTCAGCAGAGGGCCCACATCACCAAGGGGATGGGAACCAGGCAGGAGTGTCCTCACACCAGTGGGGCCACATCAATAAAATGTGAGGAAACCGGCACATGTGGCCTCAAACCAGAGGACCTACATCACAAAGGGGCTGGGAGTGAGGCAGGCAGGATGAGCCTCACAACACAGGGTCCAAAGAATAAAAAAGGTGAGGAATCCAGCAGTTGGAACCTCCCAGCAGGCAGTCCACAGCACAGAGGCTATGGGATCTAGGCCTGAGTTAACTAACACCAGAGAGCCAACATGAGGAAACTGTGAGTAACCCAGGCGTTGGGACCTCAGACCAGAAGACCCACATCCGCATGGGGATGGGAACCTTACAGGAGTGTCCTGGCATCACTGGACTCACATCAGAAAACGTGGGGAGCCCAGCAGTTAGAGCCTGACGCCAGAGGGCCCTCATCACCGAGGAGAGGAGGCTCCAGGCAGGCTCCAACTGCCACCAGAGGGCCAAAGTCACCAGGCAATGGGAGAAAGCCAGGCAGGAGTTACCTCACAGCAGAGGGCCTACCTCAAAGAAGGGTGAGGAACCCAGCCAGGATAAGACTCTCAGCAGAGAGCCCACATCACCAAGGGGATCGGAAGAAGGCAGGAGTGTCCTCACACCAGTGTGGCCACATTATAGAAAGGTGAGGAACCCAGCACATGTGGCCTAAACCAGAGGACCCACATCTCCAAGGTGCTTAGAGTGAGGCAGGCAGGAGTAGCCTCACAACACAGGGCCCATAGAATAAAAAATGTGAGGAATCCCGCAGTTGGAACCTCCCAGCAGGCGGCCAGAAGCAGTGAGGCTATGGGATCTAGGCCTGACTGAACTCACAACAGAGGACCCTCATCATGAAACTGTGAGCAACCCAGACGATGGGACCTCAGAGCAGAAGGCCCACATTCCCATGGGGTTGGGAACCTGGCAGGAGTGTACTCGCACCACAGGGCGCACATCAGAAAATTTTGGGAGCCCAGGAGTTAGGGCCTGACGCCAGAGGGCCCTCATTACCCAGGGGCGGAGACTCCCAGCAGGCACCAACTCCCAACTGAGGGCCCACGTCGCCAAGGTAACGTGTGCCAACCAGGCAGGAGTGACCTCACCGCAGAGGGCCTACCTCACAGAAGGGTGAGGAAACCAGCCAGGATAAGACTCTCACCAGTTTGTCCACCTCACCAAGGGGATCAGAACCAGGCAGAAGGGTCCTCACGCCAGGGTGGCCACATCATAGAAAGGTGAGGAACCCAGAACATGTGGCCTAAATCAGAGGACCCACATCTCCAAGGGGCTAGGAGTGAGGCAGGCAGGAGTAGCCTCACAACACAGAGCCCATAGAATAAAAAATGTGAGGAATCCAGCAGTTGGAACCTGCCAGCAGGCGGCCCACAGCATGGAGTCTATGGGATCCAGGTCACAGAGAACTCACAACAGAGGGCCCACATCATGAAACTGTGAGCAACTGAGCCGTTGGGACTTCAGAACAGAAGGCCCACATCCCCATAGGGATGGGAACCTGGCAGGAGTGTCCTCGCATCACTTAGCACGAATCAGAAAATGTGGGAACCCAGCAGTTAAGGCCTGAGGGCAGAGGGCCCTCATCACTGAGGGGAGGAGGCTCCCAGCAGGCTCCAATTGCCACCATAGGGCCGACGTCGCCAAGGAGGGGTGTGCCAGCCAGACAGGAATGACCTCAGAGCAGAGGGCCCACCTCAAAGAAGTGTGAAGAAACTCAACAAGGATCAGACTCTCACCAGAGGGCCAACATCACCAAGGGGATGGGAACCAGGCAGGAGTGTCCTCACACCAGTGGGGCCACATCAGCAACAGGTGAGGAGCCCAGCACATGTGACCTAAAACCAGAGGACCCACATCACCAAGTGGCTCAGAGTGAGGCAGGCAGGAGTTGTCTAACAACACAGGGCCCATAGAATAAAAAAGGTGAGGAATCCAGCAGTTTGAACCTCCCAGCAGGTGGCCCAGAGCACCCAGTCTATGGGATCCAGGCCACAGTGAACTCACAGCAGAGGGCCCACATCATGAAACTGTGAGCAACCCAGCCGGTGGGACCTCAGAGCAGAAGGCCCACATCACCATGGTGATGGGAACCTCGCAGGAGTGTCCTCGCACCACTTAGCATGTATCAGAAAATGTGGGAACCCAGCAGTTAGGGCCTGACGCCAGAGGGCCCTCATCACCAAGGGGAGGAGGCTCCCAGCAGGCTCCAACTGCCACCAGCCGGCCGACGTTGCCAAGGCAGTGTGTGCAAGCCAGGCAGGAGTGACCACAGAGCAGAGGGCCCACCTCACAGAAGTGTGAGGATCCCAACCAGGATCAGACTCTCACCAGAAGGTCCACATCACCAAGGGGATGGAAACCAGGCAGGAGTGCCCTCACACCAGTGGGGCCACATCAGCGAAAGATGAGGAACACAGCACATGTGGCCTCAAACAAGGGGACACACATCACGAAGGGGCTGGGACTGAGGCATGCAGGAGGAGACTCACAACAGAGGGCACATAGAATAAAAAAGGTGAGGAATCCAGGAGTTGGAAACTCCAGGCAGGCAGCCCAGAGCACCGACGCTATGGGATACAGGCCAGAGTGAACTCACAGCAAAGGGCCCACATCATGAAACTGTGAGCAACCCAGCCGTTGGGACCACAGAACAGAAGTCCCACATGCCCATGGGGATGGGAACCTGGCAGGAGTGTCCTCGCACCACTGGGCACACATCAGAAAATGTGTGGAGCCTAGCACTTAGGGCCTGACACCAGAGGGCCCTCATCACTGAGGGGAGGAGGCCCCAGCACGCTCCAACTGCCACCAGAGTGCCCACGTCACCAAGGCGATGTGTGCCAGCCAGGCACGATTGACCTCACAGCAGAGGGCCCACATCATGAAAGTGTGAGCAACCCAGCCGTTGGGACCTCAGAATAGAAGGCCCACAGCCCCATGTGGATGGGAACCTGGCAGGAGTGTCATCGCACCACTGGGCACACATCAGAAAATGTGGGGAGCCCAGCAGTTAGGCCCTGACGTCACTGGGCCCTCATCACCGAGGGGAGGAGGCTCCCAGCACGCTCCATCTGCAACCAGTGGGCCCATGTGGCCAAGGCGGGTTGTGCCAGTCAGGCAGGAGTGACCTCAGAGAAGAGGGCCCACCTCAAAGAAGTGTGAGGAACCCAGCCATGATCAGACTCTCACCAGAGGGCCCACATCACCAAGGGGATGGGAACCAGGCAGGAGTGTCCTCACACCAGTGGGGTCACATCATCAAAAGATGAGGAACCCAGCACATGTGGCCTCAAACCAGAGGACACACATCACCAAGGGGTTGGGAGTGAGGCAGGTGTCTGGACGGGCACATTTAACTATAATTTCCCACCAGGAAGAGGAATTAACCAAAGGGTCAGAGTGCCGTGCCAGACCCTGATTACGGCCTGAAGCAAACCTGTGGTTTTGTGGCCAGCTTACAAGGAAGCGAGTTAAGAAAGGAACTCAGGGGCACTGTCATTCACAAACCTGCAGTTATAAATGACAGCTATCGTCCAAAAATATATTGAAGTAAGGCAGCGAAGAAGACCTGAAAGTGGGGCAGAATTGCAGGAAACCGATTTCATGATGTAGACAGTAATTGCTTTTAAAGCATAGGAAAAGAGGCAGAACGTCTACAGTGATGCACTTGGCCAAGAAGGGCATATGCGTTTTATAGAGGGCCCTCATTAATGAGGGGAGGAGGCTCCCAGCACACACCAAAGGCCAACAGACGGCCCATGTCATCAAGGCGACGTGTGCCAGCCAGGCAGGAGAGACCTCATATCACAGGGTCTACCTCACAGAAGGGTGAGGTACCCAGCGAGGATCAGACTCTCACCAGAGGGCCCACATCACCAAGGGGATGGGAACCAGTCAGGAGTGTCCTCACACCAGTGGGGCCACATCATCCAAAGTTGAGGAACACAGCACATGTGACCTCAAACCAGAGGACACACATCACCAAGGGACTGGGAGTGAGGCAGGCAGGAGGAGCCTCAAAACAGAGGGCCCATAGAATAAAAAAGGTGAGGAATCGCGCAGTTGGATCCTCCCAGCAGGCGGCCAGGAGCAGCGAGGCTATGGGATCCAGGCCGGAATGAGCTCACACCAGAGGGCCCTCATCATTATACTGTGAGCAACCCAGCCGTTGGGACCTCAGAGCAGAAGGCCCACATCCACATGGGTATGGGAAACTGGCAGGAGTGCCATCACACCAGTGGGCACACATCAGAAAATATGGGTACCCAGCAGTTAGTGACTGACGCCACAGGGCCCTCATCACCGAGGGGAGGAGGCTCCCAGCAAGCTCCAACTGCCACCAGAGGGCCGACGTCACCAAGGCAACGGGAGCAAGCCAGGCAGGAGTGACCTCACAGCAGAGGGCCCACCTCCCAGAAGTGTGACGAAACCAGTCAGGATCAGACTCTCACCAGACGGCCCACATCACCAAGGGGATGGGAACCAGGCAGGAGTGTCCTCACACCAGTGGGTCCACATCACTAAAAGGTGAGTAAACCAGCACATGTGGCCTGAAACCACAGGACCCACATCACCAAAGGGCTGGGAGTAAGGCAGGCAGGAGGAGCCTCACAACACAGGGCCCAAAGAATAAAAAAGGTGAGGTATCCAGCAGTTGGAACCTCGCAGCAGGCGGCCCAGAGCACAGAGACTATGGGATCCTGGCCTGAGTGAACTAACACCAGAGAGCCTATATCATGGAACTGTGAGCAACCCAGACGTTGGAACCACAGAGCAGAAGGCCCACATCCCCATGGGGATGGGAAACTTACAGGAGTGTCCTGTTATCACTGGGCTCACATCAGATAACATGGGGAGCCCAGCAGTGATGGCCTCACGCCAGAGGGCCCTCAACACCGAGGGGAGGAGGCTCCCAGTAGGTTCCAACTGCCACCAGAGGGCCGATGTCACCAAGGCAATGGGAAGCCAGGCAGGAGTTACCTCACAGCAGAGGGCCCACCTCACAGAAGGGTGAGGAACCCAGCCAGGATCAGACTCTCACCAGAGGGCTCATATCACCAAGGGGATGGGAACCAGGCACAAGTATCCTCACACCAGTGGGGCCACATCATCGAAAGGTGAGGGACCCAGCACACGTGGCCTCTAATCAGAGGACACACATAAACAAGGGGCTGGGAATGAGGCAGGCAGGAGGAGCCTCAAAAGAGAGGGCCCATAGAATAAAAAAGGTGAGGAATCCCGCAGTTGGAACCTCCCAGCAGGCGGCCTGGAGTAGCGAGGCTATGGGATCCAGGGTGTGTGAACTCACACCAGAGGGCCCTCATCATGAAACTGTGAGAAATCCAGACGTTGGGACCTCACAGCAGAAGGCCCACATTCCCATGGGCTTGGGAACCTGACAGGAGTGTACTCGCACCACAGGGCGCACATCAGAAAATTTTGAGAGCCCAGGAGTTAGGGCCTGACGCCAGAGAGCCCTCATTACCGAGGGAAGGAGACTCCCAGCAGGCACCAACACACAATTGAGGGCCCACGTCGCCAAGATGACGTGTGCCAGTCAGGCAGGAGTGACCTCACAGCACAGGGCCTACCTAACAGAAGGGTGAGGAAACCAACCAGGATAAGACTCTCGCCAGAGGGCCCACATCACCAAGGGGATCGGAACCACGCAGGAGTGTCCTAACACCAATGTGGCCACATCATAGAAAGGTGAGGAACCCAACACATGTGGCCTCAAAGCAGAGGACCCACATCTCCAAGGGACTCGGAGTGAGGTAGGCAGGAGTAGCCTTACAACACAGGGCCCATAGAATAAAAAGGTGAGGAATCCAGTAATTGGAAGCTCCCAGCAGGCGGCCCAGGGCACCCAGTCTATGAGATCTAGGCCGCAGTGAACTCACAGCAGAGGGCCCACATCATGATACTGTGAGCAACCCAGCCATTGGGACCTCAGAGCAGAAGGCCCACATCCCCATGGGGATGGGAAACTGGCAGGAGTGTCATCGCACCAGTGGGCGCACATCAGAAAATGTGGGGAGCCCAGCAGTTAGGGCCTGATGCCAGAGGGCCCTCATCACCGAGGGGAGGAGGCTCCCATCCCACTCCAACTGCAACCAGAGGGCCCACTTGGCCAAGGCGACGTGTGCCATCCAGGCACGAGTGACCTCACAGCAGAGAGCCCACCTCCCAGAAGTGTGAGGTATCCAGCCAGGATCAGACTCTCACCAGAGGGCCCACATCACCAAGGGGATGGGAACCAGGCAGGAGTGTCCTCACACCAGTGGGGCCACATCAATAAAAGGTGAGGAAACCGGCACATGTAGCCTCAAACCACAGGACCTACATCACCAATGGGGGGAGTGAGGAAGGCAGGAGGAGCCTCACAACACAGGGCACAAAGAATAAAAAAGGTGAGGAATCCAGCAGTTGGAACCTCGCAGCAGGCGGCCCAGAACACAGGGGCTATGGGATCTAGGCCTGAGTGAACGAACATCACAGAGCCAACACCATGAAACTGTAAGGAACCCAGACGTTGGGACCTCAGAGCAGAAGGCCCACATCCCAATGGGGATGGGAACCTGGCAGGAGTGTCCTGGCATCACTGGGCTCACATCAGAAAACGTGGGGAGCACAGCAGTTAGAACCTGACGCCAGAGGGCACTCATCACTGAGGAGAGGAGGCTCCCAGCAGGCTCCAACTGCCACCAGAGGGCCTACGTCTCCAAGGCAATGGGAGCAAGCCAGGCAGGATTTACCTAAGAGCAGAGGGCCCACCACACAGAAGGGTGAGGAACGCAGCCAGTGTCAGACTCTCACCAGAGGGCCCACATCACCAAGGGGATGGGAACCAGGCAGGAGTTTCCTCACACCATTGGGGCCACATCATTGAAAGGTGAGGAACCCAGCACATGTGGTCTCGAACCAGAGGACACACATCACCAAGGGGCTGCGAATGAGGCAGGTGTCTGGACGGGCACATTTAACTCTCATTTCCCACCAGGAAGAGGAATTAACCAAACGCTGAGCATGCCGTGCCGGAACCAGATTACAGCCTGAAGCAAACCTGCGGTTTTGTGGCCAGCTCACAAGGAAGCGAGTTAAGAAAGGAAATCAGGGGCACTGTAATTCTCAAACCTGCAGAGTTATAAATGACAGCTATTGTCAAAAATATATTGAAGTAAGGCTGCAAAGAGGACTTGAAAACGAGGCAGAATTGCAGGAATCAGATTTCAGGAGGTAGATTTGAATTGCATTTAAAGCATATGAAAAGCAGCAGATCTTTGACAGTGATGCACTTGGACAAAAAGTGCATATACATTTTTTCCTGAATACATTCAGGAAAAAACGCATATGCTCTTTTTTGTCAACCAAGCACTCGAGCAATGGAAATCTGCACTACAATGAAGTCTCTTTTCCCATTCGTCAAAATGGCCATCTGAAAAAAGTGTAAAAACAAGAAACACAGGACAGGCCATGGAGAACAGGGAGCCTTGTTATGCTGATGGGTGGGATGTCAATTGCCAACAGACACTCTGGAGATGTTTATGATGTATCCTGAAACATCTAAAAAACAAAGCTACAGAGCCTAGGTCACTTCCACTTATGGCCCTATAGCTTAGGAATATTAAAATCAACAAGACACAGCCAACACAAAATTTAGGGCTGCTGTGTTTACAAGAACCTTGAGTCCTGTGCACATTAAATATCCCAGAAAGAAAAAAATGGATAAAGAAGTTGTGCGACTTATGTACAACGGAATATCACTCAGCAATGAGATCAATGTCATCAGGCCTGTAGCAGCAAATTGAGTGGATTTAAGCACGATGATTCTAAGAGAAATATGTCACACAGAGAAAGATAGTTATCATAAGATATCACTAATAGAGGGAGTGTAAACTTGGCTCCACATGAACTGGATTACAAAACCGAACAGAGTCTCACATTTAGATAAAAAACTTATGCTTGCTTAAGGGGAAAGTTGAGTTGGGGTGCTGTATAAAACCAGAGATTGAAATTAGCACAGATACCTTTCCATAAGCCAAAAATGTAATAGACAAGACCTACTCCTTGCTCAACGAAATAGACTCATCCATGGTGTTTCACCTCACACTGGTTAGAATGGGCATCATCAGAAAATCTACAAACAACAAATGCTGGAAAGGGTGTGGAGATATGGAACCCTCTTCCAGTATTGTTGGGAATGTAAATTGATACAGTCACTGTGGAGAACATTATGGAGTTTCTTATAAAACTAACAATAGAATTACCATATGATACAGCAATCCCACTACTGGTCATATACCCAGACAAAACCATAAATTAAAAAACAACATTCAGCGCAATGTTCATTGCATCACTATTTACAATATCCAGGTAATGGAAGCAACCTAAATGCCCACAGACAGACGAATGCATAAAGATGTGGTACATATATAAAATGGAATATTACTAAGCCATAAAAAGGAATGAAATTGGGTCACCTGTAGAGACGTTGATGAATCTAGAGACTGTCATACACAGTGAAGTAAGTCAGAAAGAGAAAAACAAAACAAATCTTGTATATTAATGCATATATGTGGAACCTAGAAAAATTGTACAGATGAACCGTTTTGCAAGGCAGAAATAGAGCAACAGATGTAGACAACGAACGTATGGACACCAAGGGGGGAAAGCTGTTGGGGGGATGGTGGTGGGAGGTGTTGAGAGATTGGGATTGGCATGTATACATTTATATGTATAAAAGAGATAACCAAAAAGAACCTGCTGTATAAAAAATAAAATAAAATTCAAAATTAAAAAAAATAAAATTAAAAAAAGTAAAACAGAAAAAATATTCTTCCCTTCACATACATGTATTTATATGAATAAATTATTTCCATGCATATATCTGTAAATACAGAGGAGAAGAATAAAATCTACCTTGAACCAAAAACGAAAAAAAGAAAAAGAAAAACAGAACCCACCAGGTACACAGAGGAAAACCCTATCAGGTCACTTGCTCCAGTTGTAAACAATTCTGAAGTTGGTCAGTGGTGGGGAATCATCTCCCATTCAGCCAGCAGGCCCCACGCAACAAGCGTCCTCATTGCAAAGCTGGGGGACCATGCCGAGGCATCTGTGAGTAAACGTGGGCCGAGCCCCAGGCCAGCTGCTGCTGAAATGTTCCCACCCTTCCCAGGTAAAACACCTGAATATGTACAAGGACTTGAAAGCCTAGAGGAAGGGCCATGGAGCCACACGAGCGACAGCATGCCGGCCGACTTGATGCCTGCAGGCCAGCCAGGATGGTACTGGCCCTGGGTGCTCTTCTGGAAGCTTTCCATTTCCCTGCCTGAGATACCCCTCCTGTCCTGGCCCCCACTGCTTTCTTCCTTCCTCACCTCTCCCCAGGAAGAAATTCCAGCAGCAGGTATGGGTGACACATCCTCTTCCTTAGCAGGTGGCATCTTGGCAACTGCTGCAGAAAGTCCAGCAGAGCCCCACTCACACTGGACCACCCACAAAGCCGTGGCCTCTCACTCCCTCCCACCAGTCCAGCCCCGAGACTGTTGACAGGGCAGAGAAAATGGCGTCAGGCACAGCTGCAGGGGCTCTTGCTGCCTGGAGCGGTGTTTATATCGATCTCAACCCAGGCACACCTGGGGAGGTCTGGCCGGCACGGTCAGGCTGCCCAGGTCAGCCAATCATCAACCCTCAGGGTCTCACAGTTGCAGAAAATGGAACTTGCTGAATCGGCCAGGTCCAAGGAACAGGTGTGGGCTCTTGAGAGTCAGGATAGACAAGGGGCTGTAGTTCTGGCTTGTTTTCTAATCATTTTATCTGGCCCATGAGTGGGAGACAACTTCAAGAAAACCCTCTGCTAATGAGAGGAACCCAGGAGTCAGGGAGAGGAGGGGAGGGTGGTGGGTGGAGACAGAGGCCTGGTGCCCCGGGTGCAGTGGAAGTCTCTGGAAGACCAGGTGGAGGGAGGCCGCACAGAGTGATCCCCAAGATCACAGACCTTTTGGAGCTGCTGTTTGTTAGTACAAGTACTGCTCTGAGGTGCTCTGTGTCAGATCTGAGCGACAGGTGAGCTGGGAGTGCTTTGCAATGTGCGCTATGTGCACGGTTCCTGTTTGCACAGACTTGCCACGGAACATGCAAGGGTAGCTCTGTATCCTGGGAGGGACGTGACAACGAGAGCCCCATGGGCTGCAGGTGACCTGCCCAGGGAACACCATATCCTGGGAGGGGCCTGAACACGAGGGCCCTGTGGGCTGGGGTGGGGGTGGGGTACCTGCCTGGGTGAGCTCCATATCCTGGGATTGGCCTGACTTTGAGAGCCCCATGGGCTGCAGCAGTCAAGGTAACGGATGTCAGGAGAGTCAGTGAAGCCACCGAGGATATACCTCCAGTAGTTCCTAAATCCTATACCCTGCTGGTTATTCTACCAACGACCAGGACTTGGTATTCTGTATTAGTCTTCAATGATGCCTTCTTTTACACTTTTTTCACATGGCCCTTTTGACCGGGGGGCAGTGAGACTTCATTGTAGTGCAGATTTCCTTTAAACGCTTGCTTGGTTGGCCAAAAAGTGCGTATGCGTTTTTTCCTGAATATATTCAGGAAAAAACCAATATGCTCTTTTTGGCCAAGTGCATCATTGTCGACATTCTGCCTCTTTTCCTATGCTTTAAGTGCAATTCCAGTCTACCCCCTGAAATCGTTTTCCTGAAATTCTGCACCGCTTTAAAGCCCTCTTCACAGACTTACTTGAATATATTTTGGACGATAGCTATCATTCATAACTCTGCAGGTTTGTGGATTACAGTGCCCTTGAGCTCTTTTCTTCAACTCGCTTACTTGTGAGCTGACCGCAAAACCGCAGGATTGCTTCAGGCCCTAATCTGTTTCCAGCAGGGCACGCTGAGCCTTTGGTTAATTCCTCTTCCTGGTGGGAAATAAGCGTTCCATTTGTCCGTGCAGACACCTACAGCTAGTCTCTCATTGGATCTCCAAATTCCTGTTCATCTTGCACAGAAATTGCAAAGTGTGCCAAACAGGAGGTTAAAGGCACTGACTCTCCAAGTGGGGAGAGTGTTAGTAAAGCGTCTGGAATGGTGAACCCGAGTACCAGGGGACGAAAACTGAGATGCATTTGAAAACGTTTCCCAATGACATGGTGGAACGTACTCTGGGTTTCCCATGCATGTTTTAGCTGAAGGAAGAATCCCATAAACCTGGAGAGTTCGGACCCATGGAATGGGTACCATGCAGTATGACTTCAAAGGGTCTGCATTTGCTCATCGAACCTCACCAATGCCATCAGCCCGAAGTGTCCAGCTTTATGTCTCAACCTAACCCTTACCCGAACCCTTACCCTTATCCGTCCCCTAATCATACGCTAACACTAACCCGTATCCTAACACGTACGCTCATCTTAAACCGTTGTCTTACCCTAACCTGTACCCTAAACCGTCCCCGTCCCCAAACCCTAACAAACCCTAACCCTAACTCTTACCCAAAACCTTACCCTAAACCATCCCCTAATCGTAACACGTATGCTAACACTAACCTGTACCCTAACATGTACTCTCACCCTAAACCGTGGTCGTACCCTAAGCTGTACCCTAAACCGTCCCCATCCAGTAACCCTAAAACTAAAGCTAACCCTAACGATAACCCTTACCCGAAACCTTACCCTAACCCGTCCCCTAATCCTAACCCGTACGCTAACACTAAACCGTACTCTAACACGTACGCTCACCCTAAACCGTTTTTGTACCCTAACCTGTACCCTAAACCATCCGTGTCCCAGTCCCCTAACCCAAACCCTAAACATAATGCTTACCCGAAGCCTTACTCTAACCTTTCCTTTAATCCTAACCCGTACGCTAACACTAACCCATACCCTAAAACGTAAGCTCACCCTAAACCGTTGTCGTACCCTAACCTGTAACCTAAACTGTCCCCGTCCCCTAACCCTAACCCTAACCTTAACCCTTACCCAAAGCCTTACACTAACCCGTCCCCTAATCCTAACCCGTACGCTAACACTAACCCGTACCCTAACATGTACGCTCACCCTAAACCATTGGCGAATCCTAAACTGTACTCTAAACCGTCCCCGTCCCTGTCCCCTAATCCTAACCCTGACCCTTACTCGAAGCCTTACCCTAACACGTCCCCTAATCCTAACCCGTACGCTAACACTAACCCATAACCTAACACGTACGCTCACCCTAAACCGTTGTCGTACCCTAACCTGTACCCTAAACCGTCCCCGTGCCCTAACCCTAACTCTAACCCTAACCCCAACCCTAACCTTTACCCGAAGCCTTACCCTCACCCATCCGCTAATCCTAACACGTACGCTAACACTAACCCGTACCCTAACACGTACGCTCAACCTAAACTGTTGTCGTACACTAACCTGTACCCTAAACCGTCCCCGTCCCCTAACCCTAACCCTAACCCTAACCCTAACCCTTACCCGAAGCCTTAACCTCACCCGTCCCCTAATCCTAACCCGTACGCTAACACTAAACCGTACCCTAACAACTACGCTCACCCTAAATCGTTGTCGTACCCTAACATGTACCCTAAACCGTCCCCGTCTCCTAACCCTAAACCTAACCCTAACCCTAACCCTAACACTTACCCGAAGCCTTACCCTCACCCGTCCCCTAATCCTAACCCGTACGCTAACACTGACCCGTACCCTAACACGTACGCTCACCCTAAACCGTTGTCGTACCGTAACCTGTACCCTAAACCGTCCCCGCCCCTAACCCTAACCCTAACCCTAACCCTAACCCTTACCCGAAGCCTAACACTCACCGTCCCCTAATCCTAACCCGTACGCTAAAACTAACCCGTACCCTAACACGTACGCTCACCCTAAACCGTTGTCGTACCCTAACTTGTACCCTAAACCGTCCCCGTCCCCGTCCCCTAACCCTAACCCTAACCCTTACCCGAAGCCTTACACTCACCCGTCCCCTAATCCTAACCCGTACGCTAACACTAACCCGTACCCTAACACGTACGCTCACCCTAAACCGTTGTCGTACCCTAACCTGTACCCTAAACCGTCCCCGTCCCCGTCCCCGTCCCCTAACCCTAACCCTAACCCTAACCCTTACCCAAACCCTTACCCTCACCCGTCCCCTAATCCTAACCCGTACGCTACCACTAACCCGTACCCTAACACGTACACTCACCCTAAATGCTGTCGTACACTAACCTGTACCCTAAACCGTCCCTGTGCCCGTCCTGTAACCCAAACCCTAACACTAACCCTAACCCTTACCCGAAGCCTTACCCTCACCCGTCCCCTAATCCTAACCCGTACGCTAACACTAACCCATACCCTAACACGTACGCTCACCCTAAACCGTTGTCGTACCCTAACCTGTACACTAAACCGTCCCCGTCCCCTAACCCTAACCCTAACCATAACCCTAAAACTTACCCGAAGACTTACCCTCACCCATCCCCTAATCCTAACCCGTACGCTAACACTAACCCGTACCCTAACACGTAAGCTCACCCTAAACCGTTGTCGTACGCTAACCTGTACCCTAAACCGTCCCCGTCACCGTCCCCTAACCCTAACCCTAACCCTAACCCTTACCCCAAGCCTTATCCTCACCCGTCCCCTAATCCTAACCCGTACGCCAACACTAACCCGTAACCTAACACGTACGCTCAGCCTAAACCGTTGTCGTACACTAACCTGTACCCAAAACCGTCCCCGTCCCCTAACCCTAACCCTAACCCTAACCCTAACCCTTACCCGAAGCCTTACCCTCACCCGTCCCCTAATCCTAACCCGTACGCTAACACTAACCCGTACCCTAACAGGTACGCTCAACCTAAACCGTTGTCGTACCCTAAACTGTACCCTAAACCGTCCCCGTCCCCTAACCCTAAACCTAACCCTAACCCTAACCCTAACCCTTACCCGAAGCCTTACCCTCACCCGTCACCTAATCCTAACCCGTACGCTAACACTAACCCGTACCCTAACACGTACGCTCACCCTAAACCGTTGTCGTACCCTAACCTGTACCCTAAAGCGTCCCCGTCCCCTAACCCTAGCCCTAACCCTAAACCTAACCCTAACTCTTACCAGAAGCCATACCCTCACCCGTCCCCTAATCCTAACCCGTGCGCTAACACTAACACGTACCCTAACACGTACGCTCACCCTAAACCGTTGTCGTACCCTAACCTGTACCCTA